>NW_015387657.1:0-16537 GCF_001527695.2 Protobothrops mucrosquamatus
CATTAAGGGTGATTGCCCTTCTCCATCTGCATACAGTTTCATGCCCGTTGCTGGTTGGCTAACTAGCAACAGGGTCTTACCAGCCAATGGAATTGTGTGATTACAAGCCAGGGGAATCCCATAAAAGAGGGCTCCCCTGGCCCAGAGAGGCAGTCCGGATTTACTTTATGCCTTGCCAATAAACCAAGAGCTGACTGTCGCTCGACTCTTGTCTTACTGCCTGCGCGATCTAACATTAGTTACTCTTCTTTGCACTTTTTCCCAAAGTCTCAACATCTTTTTTGTAACGTGGTAACTAAAACTGGATGCAGTGTTCCAGGTGTTGTCTTACAAAGGATTTATAAAGTGGTACTAATACTTCACATGATTTTGATTCTATGTCTCTGTTTATACAACCAAGGATTGTATTAGCTTTTTTGGCTGCTGCCACACACTGCTGGCTCATGTTTAAATGATCATGCACTAGGACTCCAAGGTCCTTCTCACAGTTATTGTTTTTGAGCCAGGTTTCACCTAACCTGTACTTATACCTCTGATTTTTCCTGCCTAGGTATAAAACTTTGCTTTTAAAACATTAAAACATTAAAATGCATTTTGTTGGATAGGGCCCATTGTTCAAGTTTGTCAAGATCTTTTTGAAACCTGAGCTTTATCCTGGGGTGTTGGCTACTCCTGCCAATTTAGTGTAATCTGCAAATTTGATGAGTTCCCCTTCAATTCCCTCATCTAAGTCATTTATGAAGATATTGAAGAGTACTGGGCCTAAGACAGAACCTTGTGGTACCTCACTGCTTACTTCCCTCCATGTAGATTTAGTACCATTAAGGACTACTCATTGAGTACAGTTTGTCAGCTAGTTACAAATACAACTGGTGGTGAAGCTGTCTATCCCACATTTTTCTAGTTTACCAAGAAGTAGGTTGTAGTCTACTTTGTCGAATGCCTTGCTGAAGTCTAAGTATACTATGTCCACAGCATTTCACTGATCTACTAATTTAGTTAAAGAATAAAAATAAGATTGGTTTGGCATGATCTGCTTTCAACAAATCTGTGCTGGCTACTAGCTATGACTTTATTTGTTTCTAGATGTTCACAGATCTGTTTTTTGATTATTTTTTTCCCAATATCTTCCTAGGTATTGATGTTAGGCTGATTGGTCTGTAGTTTTCTAGGTCTGTTTTTTCCTCCTTTTTTGAAGATGTGAGCCACATCAGCCCTTTTCCAATCCTCAGGTACTTCCCTGGTACTCCAGGATTTTTGAAAGATATGGTACAATGGTTCTGAGATAACATCTGCCAACTCCTTCAGAACTCTGGGCTGTAATCCATCAGGTCCCAGTGATTTATATTCATCAAGGTCAGACAAATGTTCCCTTACCATTTTCTTGCTTATTTTATTTTTTATTTCTAGTCTGTCTTTTAATATTTTTGGTAGATTGGGCTAGTTTCTTTTTGCATGAAGACTGATGTAAAGAATGAGCTAAGCAGCTCTGCTTTTGCTCTACTGCCTGTTACTTCTTTGCCATCTTCTCTCTCTAGCGGACCGACTGTTTCCTTAACCTTTTTCTTGTTATTTATATGCTGAAAGAAACTTTGTTTTATTATCTTGACTTTTGTTGCAAGTCTTTTTTCATTCTGAGCCTTTGCTTTCCTGACTTCATCTTTTCATATTCATATTCATATTCATATTCTTCATCTGTGTTCATATTCTGCCTTATGTGTCCCTCTTTCCATTTTTTGTAGTTATCCTTTTTGTCTTTCAGTTTATCAGAGAGATCTTTGTGTAACCATGCTGGTTCTTTTTGAAGTTCTTATTTTTCTTTTTCAGTGGTATTGTGTTGGACTGGGATTTTATGATCATATTTTTCAGAGTTTCCCACATTCTTGAGTTGTTTTTCCCTTTAGGATTTTTATCCATGGAATTTTTCTTAGGCTCTCTCTGAGTTTGTTAAAATCAGCTCTTTTAAAGTTTAAGTTACTGGTTGGATTATATTCTATTGCTTGGGTTTGCATTATATTGAATTCCAATATGACATGCTTGCAGTACTGCAATGTGTGTGAAACCATAAAGCATATACAAAAGAGACAGAACCTGCATTGTACCAGTTCAATGTGGTTATTGTGGTTGGTGTTTTCATTTGCCCACTGGATCCCTCCAGTGCATGTCCCTGGCCCTGAGATTTTTTGATGGACTCCCATCCAAGTAGAAACTAGGTCTTACCCTGCTTAGGTTCCAAGTCAAATCAAAGTTGAGCAGATGCTATCATCTGGGAAACAATTCATCACAAAGCAAACTGTTTAATATTTGACACTAAGAGCCAGGATGTTGGATTTTTGGAATGCTGATAAGTTCTTTAATGCAATTCAAAATATTTTCTTCTTTCTGTGATTTATTAAGAGATAGGATAACTGAACTTTGGAAGTAGTTTTTCCTTTTTTTTCTTTTAGTAAGTATTTCAGAATGATAACCCACGCTAACCTAACAACATAAAACTAATATCACTGAAATATTAATTGAAATATTAATAGCATGAAGTACTATTCCTTATAATAGGTTGTTTGTTATCAGTAGTAATAATAATAATAAGGAACTTGGGAAGGACTCAACAGATGAATAAAAATGCCAAATTCAGTCTAAACTTCTGACTGACTATGCAACAAACAAAATAATGATGCTGGTAACTCATAATATATTTGTATTTTTCAAACTGTTGCACAGAAATGTTTATTAAGTAATAAAAAAGATATCACCTACACCTCTCTTAATATGCTATTTACATAAGAGTCCATCACAACGCAGTCAGGTCTATCAAATGATGCAGTCTTTAACTATTTACTAATATGTATTGACAGGGCGTTTTTGTCATAGAACGCATGGAACAGCGTTCTGGCACCTTTTTCAACAGAATTTGTGGAACTAAAAGAAGTTCAGTCAGACCTTCCAACTTCTTGCAAAAAAAAAAAAAAAAGATCTCACAAGGAGTTAGACGGTCTGACTGAACCTTTTTTAGTCCCACAAACTCCATTTCCCTGCAGCAGAAGAGAAACATGCCAGAGCTGGAAAGCAGGTTAGCAACTCCTGTTTTTTACTCAGCATGTCCTCGGTCTCTTTAAGCCTCTGGATGGCTCCTGGGGAGAAGGCCCCTTTCTGCTGCTTTTCTCCCCCAGGCTGATCCTGAACAACTTCCCCCAGCAGCCCGGACATGGCTGAACCTCACACAAGGAGAGTGACCAACCGAGAACCCGAGCTTGGAGGAAGTAAGGAAAATGGGGAGGGGAAGGTGGGTCTTTAGAAGATGCTGTGGTTGCTCCCAAGGTGCTGAGGTAGTTGTGGTGGCGAAAGGTGATCCCTGCAGTCCCCTCCCACCCTCGAACCATCAATCAGGTTAGTTGGCTGCACAGGCCAAAGGATGACACTGACTGCTCTCTTAGACCAGCCCTCGGCAGCGCATCAGCCCCAAGTGCTCCCCGACTGACTCACAGCCCATCGTAGAACTGCCCCCTATCCTATATGTCACTCATACAGCTATGGCAACAGCGGTAACCCCGCCCACCTCCGTCTTCCCTCTCAGCTCAGTGGGTATAAATAACCAGCAATGTCTGCTGGGAGTTGTAATGTTGCTTGAGAAGGGATGCTGTTGCATAAATATGCTTACACAGTATTATTCTTGTTTCATCAGTTCCTGAGTCATTGTAATAGTTTCATCCCCGCCCATCCGATCCACCTTAGCATGGCAGTCCAGCTCAGGAGGAGAGCGAAAGGTTGCCGATCAAGGAATGGCCTGGTGGGGGCGGGGGTTGAGTTCCAGCACCATTTTTCTTACAAAAAAAGCACTGTGTATTAAGTTCAGGTTGTTCATTTTTAGTGGTTTTTGAGGAATACTTTCCCTCAGTATATAAGAAAGACTGAGATATAGATATAGCCAACTCTTTATTTGTCAGTTCCTAAACTGAATTGAATCAGAGAATCTATGAAGAAGTCTGTGACTCACCAACCTGCTTCTATATTTGGTTCTTAAGTGAAGCAAACCAATCAGTGCACATTCCTACTTGTAAGTAACGCAATGTAAATAATATAATTATAATGCTTACAATTACAAGGCTAATGCAATAATTTCCCCCTTGCCATAATTTTTTGCAACTTAGCATTACAACTCAAACCTGATAACTTTATAGTAGAATAGTTTACCTATGTTGTTATGTCTATTTTGCTTCTCCATATGCTGAAATACACAACAGTACTCTATTGTGTAGTTGTTCTATAACTATACATCATTTAGTGGGTGCAGAATGTTTTCCAGTGGCTAAACATCCTTTTATCAATGTATTATTTCAAGTAGCTCTAAGATTACATCATTGAGATAGTTTGTAGTTTTCTCCTCTTTTGTGTTTAGGACATTACATTTTTTCACAAATATTGGGGACACAGCAATAGATTAAGAAAAATGCCTAATTAAAAATAATGACCATTTGAGCTGCAGCGAAGAAGAATGGACTAGGAAATATGCTAAGGAAAGGGGGAACACTGAAACTTGCCTTTGAAGCTGGTGGCAAAACGACACAAGAAGTGGCCAATTAAATCCAAACAGGTGGCCCCATTTTTGCAGGGTGACTTTGAACATTTGTTAGCTTCCACTTCACACAATGGACCTTCGTAGCCAAGCACACAGTGGCAGGTATAATTATTCTGATTAGCTACACAAAAGCCATGGTCTGAGCAACGGTGATGAAGGCAAAAGTCTAAGCCAAGTTCACAGAATGCCCCAGAATAACCTGCAGGACACAAACACCTACAAGAGATAGAATGAGAAATTAGCCATCTAAGTCCATGAGATAAATTGTAATGGTTATCAGAATTTCATCCTAGCTTTTTCTCAAAATAGTGTCATCTTATTCACAACTAGATGATAGTTCCAGGGAGATCAAAATAGAGTATGATTAATCAGATAAGAGGCCTTCACCATCTTTGTACTTGGTTAATTAAACTCTTTTAGGGCCTAAAATGTTTACCAGATTATATGAAGAAAACTGAACTAAAGTTTAATCTGGTTAGGATGAACTATCTACCACGCTCTGATTACTCTTATAGGAAATTAAAATTTATAACTTATAGTGTTGAACATAGCAAAGATTCCAAATATTCCATCAATATTAATTACAATTTAGAATATCATTATTACAAGCATTAAAATTATTTGACTTTTTCATTCAAACCTAAGTGTAACTTTGGGGGGGGGGGGAAATCTGCTGCAACTTACATCAAAGTATTTGTTAGATAATAAAGATCTTAAGCTAATTACTTGATATTAAAATCTTCATTGTACTGCTACTATATCTATACAGTACATGGGAAAAATAGACGAAAAGAGAAACTTTAGGATGAATTAAAATTAGAAAAAGAGGAAAAAAAGGAAAAGGAAAACAATAGAATAGAATAAAATTAATGAAACAAAGATATTACATTTCTAACTTTCCCCTTTCAAATTTCAAATTTGCAATATTTGTAGACATTTAGGCCCTCTTAGAAGCCAAACTGTAAGTAATTATATTTGCCATGCTGAATGATGTGTTGTATGTATGGAAACGATTCCTGCCTAAATTTAGTTGAATTTCTGTTGGGTGTATAGTCTGTTAGTTTTGCCATTGCTGTATATTCTTTAAGTTTACATTCTGAAGGCCAAACTTTTGTTAGCTACTCCAGTGGGAAAAGGAGCCACAGGAAAGCCAGCTACAACACTCAAAGTTAAGCAAAAGGCAAATCTCTTCCTGAGGTAAATCACCACTTTAAAGCTTCTCTATCAGAAACACATAAAACATGCATTGCAACATTCACCAAGTTTTACAAAGATATCATTTTATTTTATACTAGCTATACCCAGCCACGCGTTGCTATGGCTCAGTCTGGTTAAATGGAAAAGAAAGAAAAGAGAAAGCTTTTATGTCCAACAGATGGCGCTGTTTTTTTAAAAAGTATGTTTTTACCTGTCACAGGTGTGACATCTATATAATATAGGTATATAAAAACATGTGCGTATTCGAATGCAACGTTGTGTCAAAATTTCAAAGCAATCGGTGAAGAACTTTCGGAGATTTAAGATTTTGAACAAACGAACATTTACATTTTTATTTATATAGATTTTATTTTATTTTATTTTATTATTTTATTTATTTTATTATTTTATTTTATTTTATTATTTTATTTTATACTTTATTTTTGGTATTATATTTATTATTCAGTGTAGATGCTGCCCCTCTCCAACTTATAGTAACTGGGGAATCTTCCAGCATAGAAATATTTTAAATAATATAGATTTATTTTATTTATTTTGACAGATGTGGAGAGGCACCTAGAAGTGGAGCTTTTGCTTCACAGTCAGGAGATTGTGAGTTCGATCCTAGGTAGCAGAAGGTATTTCTCTCTCTCTGGGCACGATGAGTAATTACCTGCTGCAAATTCCACATAGGCGTCTGGAAGGGCATCTAGCCAGTAAACTCTCAGCTCCATTCAGTTGCTCCAACACCACCCAGATGCAAGGGATTACAGGGATGTTAAAAAAAACTTGTCTTTTTTTCAACAGACACAGGGTGGCATATGATAGCTCCTTTCTGTGATTCTTCTCCAGAACTGTGAAGAAGGTTTGAATCTGCATCTTCCTGCTCCTATTCAACCACCTCAATATAATACATACCCTCCCTTATATTCATGATCACTTAATAACTTTTCAAATTATTAATAGGGATCCTTTCTAGTTATGATTAGTATTCCAGCAGTAATTAAGATTTCAGTTTATCTTGGGAGAATATGATTCTATTTTCTTATAGTCCCAACTTTCTTTAAAATACAAACCACGTCTTGCAGGCATACAGTGTATGATGATGGAAAGGTTATTGGAGAATAAAAGGAGTTTTTCTCATGATGAATATTCGATCAGGGTGTCCTATAAAATGTGACAGGGTTGGCATCTTCCGGGTCCTTCCAATTAAATGGTGATAACTGCTGGGATGCAAAATGTGTGCCTTCTCCGTCACAGTACCTGCCCTTTGCAACAGCAGCTCCCTGTTAGATTCAGCTGGATCTAACCTTGTTGGTCCTTCAGAGGGCCTTGGAGACCTAATTCCTCTCCCAGACACTGGGCCAGGATGACATAGGAGTCTTCTATAAATGTACGAGGATTGAGTTTTGTTCCCAACAGAGTGTTTTTCAGAATCATTTTTGTTTTTATACTGTGAATGGTTTTTGTTTAAACCCTGTTAGTCATCCAGAGCTGTTCTGGGAGTCTGCAGCTCATAAACTGAATGAATGAATAAACAAACAAATAAACTTGCTGAATTTCTGCCTACTCTGCACCTATTAAAACACAAGATGTTTAGCCAGAAAAAGGAAGAAGGGAAAATAAAATAAAATAAATAGGGATTTCTTACTCCATAGCACTCCTCTGTCTACTTGTGCTTCTCAGAGTCCAGGTGCTGCTCTTGTTGATCTGTCTGTTCTCCAAGAGCCCACTTGCTCCTTCCTTACCTGAGACTGCCACCTCTTCTCTTTTAGCAACCTGTTCCGTCCTGGAATTACAACGGCAACCAGGACTGCCTGGATTGCTGTCACTAAGCGATGTGGTCATGTGACACCATCACATAGCAGTGGCAATCCCATCCCCAATTGCAATTCTAACCTAAGGATTATCTGCATCCTCAACCCCTTAACCATATACCTCTCCATGAATAAAATTGGCCCTCAACTGAGAAAAGGTTTTTCAATTCTGAGCTAATGAATTAAATTATAGCAGGAAGAAATTCTTGTTTAAAGGGGAGAGGGAATGTCAGTTCCCGCAATCATGCTTTGGAGAAGGCATACTCCATAAGGGATGTCTCTAGCTTTGAGAACAAGCATAGAGTAAATCCTAGTTGAATATTTCTATCTCTCAACTGAGCACAAAGAGTGGAGAACCATCCCTTTTGGAATTCTGTATTGTTCTATTGCCAATATTACAAAATATCTGAAGTCTTCAATTTATTTGATCAATGCTGAGAGTTACTAAGACTGGTATGATGTAGTGCTTAAGGTATCAGACTAGAAACCAGGAGACTGTGAGTTCTAATGCTGCCTAGGTCAATTGGTTCCTTTCAATCCTAGGAAGGAGGCCAGGGCAAATCACTCCTGAAAATCCTCACCAAGAAAACTGCAGGAACTTTTCTGAGCAGTCTCAATGTAACTGAACTGAACTTTAACAACAACAACAAAAAAGACTTAATAACACTGCCCTTAAAATCCTAATTGAATTTATATGAGGTTAGCAGTGCTTTGCTTCCTGTGAGTGGCAATTCCCACCTAGGGAAAATACATCAACATTTTTTTGTGCTGCTATAAATATCATATTTCTCAACTCATCAATGTTTACAGAAATCTGGAGGAAAGTCAAACTAATATCAGAAAAGGATGCCTCTGCTTTCCCCAGAGTTATTATAATAATTGGAAATCTTTCAGCTTAATACAAAAAGCCCATTGCCCTCTTTTCATTAGCTTGGTTAGGCCCTTCGGTTTACAATATTAGTTTCAAAGAAAGAGCTCTGTTTATCCCCTTGATTATGGAACATTTGCTCAGCCAATCTGTTAAATATAGACGACTGCTTTGTCAAATATGCACTAACTACTAATTATTTTTTGTGTGTAAAACATAATTAGGAGAAGGCATTATAAACAACAGGTTCGCCATACCACATGTGGTTAAAATAGCTGATATCTGTGTTCCTACTTGTAATTAACATTTACTGTTTATAATCTGTAATCTAATAGTACTAAAAAAAACCTTTCAATTACTATTTGATCTAAATACACAATAATACAAACAGATAATATTTTTAATCTCAGTAATAGGATTTGATTTTATTCCTGGTAATGAATACATATGAGATGATATAAAAATATTTTTTTTTAAAGCCAAGTATTACATTACAAAGGTTTCAAGAATAGCCTCAGTGCAGCATTACCATTCCACAATATTCCTAACCTGGCTTTTCATGATACCTCTTTTAACAATGTTCCATTCAGATTTCAAATTATACTCCCCCCCGCCCCCAGTTTCTTTTATCTGGGAAATTACTCCAAGGAGTCATGGTTGCAACTCTCTCTGTTTGTCTTCAAGGAAGCTCTCAAGCCAATAAGCAGAATTTCTAGAGTAAATAAGGTTTACCTCATTTCTCAAACTTCTCTCTTGTTCAATGGTTTGGGTTAATACACTATGATCCATCCTGATGTGGTTCAGTTGGTTTGGGCTTACTGCAATATGTAAACTCAACAACTTGGTGTTTGTAAGCCGTGGTTTATGCTGGGGCTTTTTAAAAATATATTTTATTGATTTTTTTTTTACAATAGCAATCTTTAGTACTTAGTAAACAGTGTGTTGTCTGGGTTCATTTATTTAAAAGCAATCAATAATGATTAATTTCTATAATTCCATAATCAATATGTTAGATAACAATAATAATAATAATAATAATAATAATAATAATAATAATAATAATAATAATAATAATAATAATAATAATAATAATAATAATAATAATAATAATAATAATAATAATAATAATAATAATAATAATAAAGTTGGAAGGGACCTTGGGGGTCATCTAGTCCAACCCCCTGCTCAGGCAGGAAACCCTATACCGTTTCAGACAAATGGCTGTCCAGTCTCTTCTTACAAACTTCCAGTGTTGGAGCATTCACAACTTCTGGAGGCAGGTTGTTCCACTGGTTAATTGTTCTAACTGTCAGGAAGTTTCTCCTTAGTTCTAGGTTGCTTCTCTCCTTGATTAGTTTCCACCCATTGCTTCTTGTCCTGCCTTCAGGCGCCTTGGAAAATAGCTTGACTCCCTCTTCTTTGTGGCACCCCCTGAGATATTGGAACACTGCTATCATGTCCCCCCTCGTCCTTCTCTTCATTAAACTAGACATACCCAATTCCAGCAGCCTTTCCTTATATGCTTTAGCCTCCAGTCCCCTAATCATCTTTGTTGCTCTTCTCTGTACTCTTTCTAGAGTCTCAACATCTTTTTTATTAGCACCACTGGTTTTGACCTACGTCATAAGGTTCACACCGGAATGATTCCGTAACATTTCACCATAATTATGAAGTGCACTAGAACTAAGATAGGGAGACAATTACGTCGGGTCGTGACACAACCGGAAAAACCGTCGACGTCCACACTGCTGGCTCATATTTAAGTGATTGTCCACTAGGACTCCGAGGTCCCTCTCGCAGTTACTACTATTGAGCAAGGTACCCCCTGTACTATACCTGTACATTTGGTTTTTCTTGCCTAAATGTAGAAGCTTACTTTTTTCATCATTGAATTTCATTTTGTTAGATAGCGCCCAGTGTTAAAGTCTGTCCAGATCCTCCTGTATCCTAAACCTGTCTTCTGGAGTGTTGGCTATTCCTGCCAGCTTGGTGTCATCTGCAAATTTGATGATTTCCCCATCTATACCCTCGTCCAAATCGTTGATGAAGATGTTGAAGAGCACTGGGCCCAGAACAGAGCCCTGGGGCACCCCACTACACACTTCCCTCCAAGTAGATGTGGTTCCATTGAGGACCATATGCTGAGTACGGCCAGTCAGCCAGCTACGGATCCATCTGGTGGTGATGCTGTCTAACCACATTTTTCTATCTTATCAAGTAGTAGGTTGTAATCTACTTTGTCAAATGCCTTACTGAAATCCAAGTAAATTATATCCACAGCATTCCTCTGATCCACTAATTTTGTCACTTGGTTAAAGAATGCAATAAGATTTGTCTGGCATGATCTGTTTTTGACAAACCCATGTTGGCTTTTAGTAATGACTTTGTTCTTTGATCTTCTCTTCTTCCAGTAGTATTCTCCTTTGTCAACATTAAGCGAATATAATTCTTAATACTTTCAATACATACAAGGTTGGATATAAACATTTTTCTTGTGTTTGTGCAAATAACAATAACATTCACATATAACATCTTTTCTAATCGGCTTATGTTTCAATTGTATTTGTAAAAGTCATCTTATTAAGTCACTACATGTCCTATTTTCAAGATTCTTATTTAAGCTTAATTTCCCCTCAGTCTCTAAACCAGTCATAATTTTCTCAAAATTAATTACCTTTAAATAGCCAAACTTTTCATTCACATACACCATCCCAATATTTTTACACCTCATATATTATAAAAAAAATACTATACTACTTATATATCTTATTCCTCTTACTGTAGGGCCCCTTTATATTCAAAATTTATCTATTCTTTTAACCATATTCAAACAAGTGTTTAATCATATAGTACTCCATCTGGTAAGTCGAATCGAATCTCTTGAATCTAACTCTAGCCTTCTTCTTTTGCCACATAGCTTTCATGTCAGTATGCTCCACATGCCAGGGGATTCTTCCTGTATTTTTGTGAATATTGTTGGGCATAAGAAAGACAAGTTAAGTAGAATATGCATTTTTTGTCTCCCAAATTCTAATGGTTCTCCTGGCAGCTCTATAATCCATTTTGTTAGATCTTCTTTCTTATCCTTAAGTTTGTTTTGAAGTCCTAAAAGATGAAATATCTTTTCTGTTTTCATTGTTGTGGCAAAATCTTGCAGATTTTCTTTTGTTTGTATTAAGCAGTGGTTTTCTTCATTTGTAGCTTCCCCATTTGGGTCACTTTCCTCTGGTTTATGTTTTGTTATCTGATTTGTTCGTTCATTCTTTATCGTTGTTTTCTAATTGTACGTTGTTTTTTAATTGTACGTTTAGGTTGGAGATGTGCTCATTTATGTCATCACAGTTGTTTTTAATCTCATCATGGCTTGAAACAATTGTCATTTGAATCTGTCACACCATTACATACATCTCCTCCTGTCTTGGAGTATTGTTCCTGCATATCCCTGATGTTCCAGGCTGGGGCCTTCAGAAGGGGATGTTAGGTGTGGCTTCCTGTCACTTTTAGTTAGGTATGTAACATCCATTTTGTCTCCCCCCTCCAGATAGTCTTTCACTGGTACCATAGTCTCTGTAATTAGCTTTGTCAAACCAGCCAATCTTAAAATCCAAACAATCAAATCTTATATAGTTCTTATCTTTATATATGGTTTTTGTGATCTAATGCATTTCCAATTGTCAAAGCACCATTGAAAGCAGTATTTTATAACAGTTCTTCTGTTCAGGGGTCTTACATTATCAACCAGTCAAAATTCCAATCCAGAATGTTTAGCCACCTAATAGCTATCCAGTAAATTCCCCCTAGAAGATTAGCCAAAATTCAAAGTTTTTCTTTCTCTGCAAACAATTCTTGAGCTTAGAAATCACAGCTCAGTAAGTATTTATAATCCCAGAAGGTCATCAGTTTTAAAACAAATGCAGTTTTCACTCTGTAGTAGATAGCCCAGTGCATTTTCTTTCCTCTGTGCAGCTGTTTTTTATTTGGCTAAAAGTCACTGAGGTTCAAAGGAACAAGTTTTTCTCTATTTCTGGGCATCTTGCCAATTTCTGAGTAAATGCTGCTATAGTTTTATACTCTAATCCTCCACTAGATGTCAGTAGTTATTCATTTTCCAACTTTTAAGACAAAGAATTATTTTCTTATATTTTCATCAATACTCTTTCAGATGTGAAATCTTAATAGTTTTCATAATTTTCAGATTTATCTAGCCTGTAGTATTATTAGCTTCATTTCAATATATTTCTGTCCCCCATGAGCATTAACCACCGCTTCTGTCTATGGAAAGGTGGGGGTGTGATCCCCCCTTCTGACTTTTGGAGGATTTTTTTGCTTCTTGGGGATCTTTTCCAGGAAATCAGTTACAAAATAGGAGAGAGAAGATTGATATTCTTACCCAGTCCCAAGCATGCTGTTCACAGTTGTTCTGGTAAGTGCTTTTGGATTTTGGCTTTGACTTTGACTTTGTTGCCTCTCCTGGCCACTTTAGACCCATTTTAGGGTCCCCTGGCAGGGTGAAACCAGCCATGGGGTGCAGATTCCTGCAATCCCTCAGCCGCATCACTACGACGCAAGACCGGAAGTCCCTGGTTTATACTGGATATAAAGCACTCACTAAATGAAACAGTTTGCTCTTTCTGAATTTTAGGTAGACTGCAACAATCTTGATAGATAGATAGATAGATAGATAGATAGATAGATAGATAGATAGATAGATAGATAGATAGATAGATAGATAGATAGATAGATAGATAGACAAGCTATGCTAATTGGATGCCAACAGATTCAGAAATTATTGGTTCCCAGTTCAGAGAATGATGGCAGTAGAACTGCCCTCTATTGTACTTAGATTACGCTTATTTGTGAGAATAGAGAGTAAAATATTTGGAGCTCTGCAATCAAAGTCTCTAAAAACAACATACTTGGAGCGTTATTGGATATGTACCAAGCATTTTTCAATGAACCAGAGGCAATTGTGGCCAGCAAGGTTTTTTCACAGTTTCATCTGGTATGCCAAGTGTGCTGTTTGCTTGATTAAGAGGGACTTCAGACAAAACTCATGCTCTAGTCCAGGGGTGGGCAACTAATTTTTCTAAGGGGCCACATGAGAAACTGGGATTGTTGTGGAGGGCCACTACTGCCCCGTCCCCCTTACTGCCACCACCCTGCCCCCTACTGATGTGTCCCATCCCCTGCTGATCCCTCTCTCTTCCACTAATGCCACTTGCCTCTTGCCATCCCTACCCCTCCAGCACCACTGTCAGCATGGGAATCAGGGTCAGCGAAAGGGCCAGATTTAGCAGCAAAAAAGAGAGAAAGAAAGGTATGCATAGTTCGTATTGGCAACATTGTCTCCATACCAGTTTGTTTATTAGAAAATATGAAGGCCAAAGTTAGCAAATCTTGATAGATAGATAGATAGATAGATAGATAGATAGATAGATAGATAGATAGATAGATAGATAGATAGATAGATAGATAGATAGATAGATAGATATTTAAACCCAGGTTTGTCCATTCAAACAGGGATATATGCAACAGAATGGGGGTACTAGTCACTTCAAGGCTTAACCTAACACAATTTGCCCTACATGAGGCTGCCCTTGAAGAGCATTCAGAAGCTTCAACTGATCCAGAATGCAGTGGCATGGCAATGATGGGCATGCCTCAGTAAGCCCACATGAGATAGGGCATGATGACTTGACGGGCCATCTAGCTCCTGTGGGGTCTACCTAGCTAGTTCAGTCTGACAGAATTGATATGCTCCGGGTTCCTTCATTCAAGCAGTGCCAGGCCATCAGGAGTCCTGAATTGAGTCTTCTTTATTGTGGCACCTGCCTTTTGGAATGAGGTTCCTGCTGATATCTGCCTAACTCGCCACCCTGATGACATTCTGAAGAGCCTTGAAGACCTGGCTGCTTTCTCAGACTCTGAGCTAGTTGGAACCCCTGGTAAAGTATATGATCATGTTGTTGCTGTTATCTGGATTTGCCATCTTGTCTTATGTTTAATAGGTTTCTTCCTATCCTATTTGATGCAATTCCTTTTTTATATTGTAAGACCTCCTGAGTTAATTTGGACTGGGCAATGCCTAAACTGAATAAAATAAATAAAGAAGAAACGGATAATTTTCTAGGCAGGCATAATTTAGTGCAGCTTTAGTTAGAAGCATCCCCCATTCTGTTGCATATAACCCTGTTTGAATTGGCAAATCTGAGTTTAAACAAATATTAATCAAGATTTGCTAACTATGGCCTTCATATTTTCCAATAAACAAACTGGTACGGAAGTCAACTTTGCCAATATGAATTACACATACCTTTTTCTCTCTCTTTTTGGTGCTAAATGCATTGCTTCCACAGCCTCAAGTGGGAGAATTTCTTCTATTAAATACTACTTTGAATGATGCCAAGCAATCTTAACTCTGTGTAAAAGATGCATAAGGAGTGATTACATGCCTGCTCTTCTCAGGGAAATAATCATGTTGTTCTCTAATGAACATGACCTTGCATTAATGTTCTAAATCTTTCTAGCTGCAGTACACTAAATGTGCCATTAAAAGCTTTGAGATGGGGTTAATTTGCTATTTAACTTTGCAGCAAGTTGAAACCTAAATTCTAAGCAATTTCCAAAAGATGTCTCTGAGAGCTGGGGGTTTTAAAAGACAATCTTAGGGAATTAGGTTGTTTACGTATTTTGCTAAACCTTTTCAAAAGCAAACATTACAGCGTATTTCTGCTATTTTTCATAATAAACAGAGAGGAAACATAATGTATTGAAAATTGGGGAGGTGGCTTGGATTCTAATCTCTACATGAATATAGAATTAACTGGTTAGCTTTGGGGCAGTACAACATTACTGAGGTCAGTTTAACTCACAGAATTTTATTACAATGTCAGGCACGTCCACCTAATATCTCTTGAAGAAAGATAAAATCACTCTATTAAATAAATAACGCATACTGCATACTCAGTTAATATTGAGCGAGAGCTGACATAGAGTCTATGACATGTAAGAGGCTTTAGGAAACCTTTAGG
This sequence comes from Protobothrops mucrosquamatus, assembly GCF_001527695.2. Classification (NCBI taxonomy): domain Eukaryota; kingdom Metazoa; phylum Chordata; class Lepidosauria; order Squamata; family Viperidae; genus Protobothrops; species Protobothrops mucrosquamatus. Next base: position 15,487 of record NW_015387657.1, read on the forward strand.
GGAGAGACAGACGTACCCTATTTCTCCACTGCAAAGAGAAATGATTAAATATTCTTCAGAGGTAACATTTTAGCCATATTTGGTATTCAGAATTGGAATTTGATATCTGAAGATTCTGCAGAAAGAATGTTGGATATTCTCTGACAGTTGATATGCAACAGTGGTCATATCTGGCACAAAGCTAGCAACATTTGACAGCTGATCTGTATTAATTATCATTATCTAGCATGTACCAATGAACATTTGTTGACAGGTATCTGACCAAGCATCATATTGACATAGTCCATTTTTGACAGCAGTTGAGCTATAGCATTAGATAGCTGACAAACTGTGGAATTTGGCAATTGACAGTGCTGAATATAAGCAATCTGCATTTGATTATGTTACAGCTTGATATACAATACTAATCAAATGTCAATATCTCTGACTGGTGAGTTGTAATAGAAGTTAGATTTTTTTCACTGGAACTCTACATTCTAACAGAGGTGTGGCATGGTTTACACATTTTATAAATTAATTATTTTGTTTGGGTTTTGAATAGGATTAAATTGTTAGCGCATAAATGATTGGTTGAATTCCCATATAATTCCCACCCTTTTCGGGCAAACTTTTGAATCGTCTTAAAAGCAGTGGCTATTAGGAGAAGGAAAAGGTTGTCATATGGCAAATCTTTTATATCACAGCCATTGTATGCAACAGTATTTAGATTTTAAAAGTTATATTTTTCCCAAAATTCCAAATCACATATATCTTAAAGTTGGGCGTGCCCATTTCCCACCAAATAAAAGTAGAGGAAAAATGAAGAAGAACAAAAATATTAATTAGATATTTTATGTATTTCTTGTTACATATAAATATGGAAATAGTTATTAATACAAAAATTAGCATTAAAGAATGCAATCAATTACATTGCTTTTTATTATTATTTTTTATCAATTCACATAGTGGAGCACTATGTAAACATTTTAAGAAATATAAATATATTTTATATTATATTCACAAATATAAATATATATTATTATATTATATTATATTATATTTATTATATTAT
>NW_015387657.1:16772-72925 GCF_001527695.2 Protobothrops mucrosquamatus
TATTATATTATATTATATTATATTATATTATATTATATTATATTATATTATATTATATTATATTATATTATATTATATTATATTATATTATATTATATTATATTATATTATATTATTATATTATATTATATTATATTATATTATATTATATTATATTATATTATATTATATTATATTATATTATATTATTGTATTATATTATATTGTATTGTATTATATTATATTATATTGTATTGTATTATATTGTATTATATTATAATATATTGTATTATATTGTATTATATTGTATTATATTATATTATATTATATTATTATTATTATATTATATTATTATATTATATTATATATTATATTATATTATATTATATTATATTATATTATATTATATTATATTATATTATATTATATTATATTATATTATATTATATATTATATTATATTATATTATATTATATTATATTATATTATATTATATTAATTATATTATATTATTATATTATATTATATTAATTATATTATATTATATTATTATATTATATTAATTATATTATATTATATTATATTATATTATATTATATTATATTATATTATATTATATTATATTATATTAATTATATTATATTATTATATTATATTAATTATATTATATTATATTATTATATTATATTAATTATATTATATTATATTATATTATATTATATTATATTATATTATATTATATTATATTATATTATATTATATTATATTATATTATATTATATTATATTATATTATATTATATTATATTATATTATATTATATTATATTATATTATATTATATTATATTATTATATTATATTATATTATATTTATTATATTATATTATTATTATTATAGTCACACATCTATCTTGCAGACAGATACCTAGAATTATGTGGCAGTCTCAAAAACCTTAGGTATAGCAGTTGAGTGCCTCTATAACTTTTTCACCAAATTGTGACTTTTTAAATCTAATATAGTGAAGAAGAAGAAAGAATCCTTCAATATATGGAAAGAGTCTTTATGGCATTTAAAAGTAAAGATTTCAAATTTAGTTCTGATCCTTTGTCCTGACACCAGTCATTCTCTTATTCTGCTGGAATCTCAGCTCTACTGCTAGCCTGTCTGTCTGTCTCTCAAAGTCATCTGGAGTTATAGAAAAAAAAAAAAAAACCGCCCCCCCCCCAATCATAGTTGTCTGTTGATTTCTATCTTTTGTTCGTTTCCTTGGGTCTTAGTCTTAACCGTACCTCAAGGATATCCCATATCTGGTTTTCTCTTGTAGTATGGAGACGACAACTGGGTTGTATTTATGGTAAGATTTATGGTGTGTGTAAAGTAACGCAAACCTCACTACTTAACACGAAAACACACAAGGGTGAAAGGGATATGTGAGAGAACTGTAACATATCTATCACTGAGTTTTACTTTTCCTTGCATGCATAGTTTTTTAGGTCAAAAATCACAGCTTGGATGACATAACTAAGAAATTTGGCAGACATTTACCTGAACATTTGTGTCAGAATGCAAGAGGGTTGATTTTAAGGATAGAGCACCAGAATGATGGATAAAAGTACCTTGTGGCTATGAACGCAATTTAATTTGTGTGCAGTCTGTGCCAGAGTAGAAGTTTGTCAAAGAGTGTATCCTATGGTCCAAAAATTATTGATCTGACACAAATGATTGACCTTGTTTTCATTCAGCTAAAGATGACCTTGTTGTGCTGTGGCACAATCAGTGTATCTCCTGGCTGTGTATGCACTTTGGTTTTGGGGTTGTTTTTCATTATTGAGTTACTCCGTTTCCCCCTGGGATTAGCACAAAAGGGAATATATGCTTCCCCGCCAAATGATGGAAAGTTTGGAATTTTGCTCAGATATGCTTGTGTTTTGTTTGATTTGTTTGATAAAACAAAATATATCAGAAGCCTGAGCAAAATTCTCTGTTCTCCACAGTGGCATGTACAAAGCATGCTCTGTTTTGTATGTTGACCTTTGCATGCACGTGAGGAGGGAAAAGTGGTCTTCATTCTTTCTCTCTTCCGATTTTTCAGTGAGAGAAAAAAATATGAGGTTTAAATTGTCTGTCTGATCAATAATTATTAGATGTGGGACAAGTTATTTGATATACCTCTGCTCCTGCCCACTAATCAGGCGGTATTCACAGCCGTCTGCTCTTCCCGCATCCTTGTGCTAATCCATACTTAAAATAAAGCAGCTAGCCTTCTGACACAAAAGCATCATTTAGCACAAACACTCGCACTAATGTCTTCCAAACAGCCAAGCTGTGATTTTGAACAAATTAAATGTGCCACTGATACTGAGCTTCTTCTGCCCTTATTGGGTTGTTTGTGTTTTGCCTTCCAGGGAGAAGCAAGTGAGGCCTACATTTCTTTCCACAGCAATCATTGCAATGATCCCCAAAACACTGTCTGCAGGATGCATCGTATAGGCTGGCACATATGTCACCATTGCTGCCAGTTTTCTACTAGGCCTCCAGGCAGCAGGCCTGAGTTTTTTTTGCTGGGCTGGTGGGATTAAATTCACTGGTAGGCAGCTATGTTATGTCATCATTTTTAGCATTACAATTCTATTTTTCCCCTAAGAACTACTTTTTCTTCATCTATATATTTTCATATATATTTCATAAATGTGGAAAATGGTCATAAATCACTTATTAGTGCAGTTGTAACCTTGAACGGTCTTTAAACGCATGGTTGTAAGTCCAGGATTACCTGTACCCACGTCTGCAATATTAGGCAAGGGCTGTCTTCACTGTCTTTCACTCATAATCTCTGGACTGAGTTGCCTCTCACTCCCATAGGATGCACCCCCCTCCCTCCTGAGAATCCACATTTTCACTACTTTCCATCACCTCATGAGACTAAAGCACAATGAACTTTGTCTTCATTCAACCCTAGAAAAATGGCTGTTCTGAGATAGGTGGATATGGGCTGCCTTTAGTTTCAGTTAGGATGGGCTGAATTTTCTTGACTGCTCTATAACTAATTTCCCCCCAATCTTTCATTACCAAAGTGCTCATGCTGATTTCACCTGGCCTACAGCAGGAAGGTGTCTCACTGTTGTGGATCATGACATCCTCTTCATCACATCCCCAGAACCAACACAGAAGAGGGTTACATTTGTTGTTACCTGTTCCACTAATAATTAGTGTTTTTTTTTCCTTTTCTCCAGACATAAGTCTTATCATCTGAAGGGCATACACATCAACCACACTTCACTGACAATGACATAATCAGGATCCTTTCAACTCTTATTGATTCCTGAAGTTGCTGTGGAAACACCCTCTATCTTCTGATACCTGGATACTAACTTCTAGGACTCTTTGTGTTCAGCCTGGGATCTCCCACAACACAAAATATCTTTCTTCCTAGTTCTGTAATCCTTGATAAATCTCAAGGCTGTGAAGGTTTAGAAGGATGGCAAGTGAAGAAGAAGATTTGAAATCTCCAAAAAAATTGCTCCATGGGATTGGAGAGTCAACAGAGTTGCTGCCTGTCATCTCTTCTTGTCTCTCTCAGCCCTGGCAGCCAATGAGGGCCTGGATAGTGCCAATGGTAACTGAAGGAATGGTCTTCTGTCATCAGTTTTCTGAAGTGCCTGATTGACATCTATCTGCCTGGTAAATCAAGTGATGCTCTCTATTGTATCCTGGCAGAAAGCACTGATTAATGTTGGGTGAGTGGCAGTGGTGGGATTCAGCCAGTTCGCACCACTTCGGCAGAACCGGTAGCTAATTTTTTGTTGCCCAGGCCCAGAATGGACTTCCGGAAGTGGCATCCACACAGAGAACTGATTTTCACATATTTGAATACCACCATTGGTGAGTGGGTTATACTTGGTAAAATATTGCTTTACCAGCAGACTGGCCTCTCTCTTAGTTCACCTACCAAATTCTGACAGATCGTCTAGGTCAGGGCTTTTCAACCAGTGGTACAGGTACCACCTGTGGTACATTGGCACCTGGCAGGCGATACACGACCATCCTAGAAAAGTAGTGGGGGTGGGGAATGAGAGCACCGCCGGGCGGACAGGCAGGTGTCTTGCTCGGTTGTGCCTTGGGGGGCACTTTTTTCAGTGCCATTGTAACTTTGAACAGTCACTAAGCGAACTGTTGTGTATCGAGGACTACCTGTACTTTAACACTTTTTTCCTCTTTTTTTTGGTCACCTTTTGACACCTTGCTAGGTGGTACTCGGATATTGCCATATCCTAAAAGTGGTACAATGGGTGAAAAGGTTGAAAAGTCCTGGTCTAGGTATTTGTCAACTCTTGTATTCAGTTATTATTATTGTTTTTCCTGATGGTAGGTGATGTTGAGGAAATCCATCAATTATCTTTCTTAAGTTGTCTCACATAAAACCTGGGAGGACCCATACGTTGCTGGCTTTCCTGCTAAGGAAGAATATAGCTCAGCAGCCAGAGCAAGTCAATATATGCTACCGTACATATGTACCATCTTACAAACTATGAAAAGCACTTAACTATGTATATATATATTAGTATTTCTAAGTTCTATTTTATCTCTGCTATAGAATGGATAAAAGATAGCAGCAAAGAAATACAGAAAAAAATATTTACTCTCATATAAAGCTTATTCCTATTTTTGCTTCCCAGATCTGGTACTCCTATTAATTATCATTTTCATGTAAAAGGTTGCTGAAAACATTTGCATTCCATGCCCCTGATAGTTCAGAAATGCTATGAAACTGAACAAAATATTGGTGAGGTCGACATCTTTATCTGTAACCTAGATTAATGGTGTGGTCTCATAAAATTTAGCCAGCTTTGATTTCTTCTCTGCATTGTTACCACAGAAGGTTAATGGGGATCAGAACATGAACATAGCCAGCTAGACCTTGTTCTGGCATTTATGGGATTTTGTGCACTATTGCCTCACTGCACATATTTATCTCATTTTAATGTGAGGGCCATGAAAATCTCACCTATGGAACCTACTCAGGGACAGAGCTCGGAATCACAGCAAAAACAACTACACTAGACTGAAGATGGATAAAATGACACCGTTAATGTGTGCCAAAGTGCAATAAAAGAAGTGCCCTTCACCTGAGCTTAGTATCCAATAACTGCAACAGGTTCAGGGGTATAGATTGAACGGAACTGAATAGTTACTATTTTGCCCAAGAAACTGGATCATAGGAGTGCAAGTTGCCAAAGGTTGCAGAAATAAAATGTTAGAATACTATTATTATTTTAGTACTGCACAAAAGCTAAGTAACAGAACACTATGATGTATAATCCTGCTAAATATACCTATTCCCAAAGCAAACAAAAGTCCAAGAAGGAAACAATAGGGACATCCCCTATTATTACACACTCAGCAATCAACACATTGATAAGTGAGAACCAATATAATAGGCAGGAGCACCCTGAAATGAAAAAATGCAGCCAACCAAGCCAGGTAGGCCAATCAGAAACAAATAACATAAATTACAACTCTGATCGAGCTGGCACACATTAAAAACAGTGAGGTCTACTCCCTTCTGTAAAACCACTGGTAATCCTACCTAGTTTGCTACTGAAATATTTGCACAATGAAAACCAACCTTAATCAGCATCAACTCCCCAACATGGCTATCACCATATTATTTCATGCTTTAGCCTAGCTTTGAAAGCATTGTGGTTTTGACATTCTTTAATGTATTGAACAAAAGTGTACAAAACTCTATTTTGGATGTGAACGCTTGGTTCCAAATAAACTAAGTGAACAGCAATAATCTCCTTATAGTTATTCTGGCCACATGACTATGGAAATGTCTTTGGACAATGCTAGTTCACAGAGATGAGCATCTTCTCTAGAGTTGGACATTGAACCAATCTAAATTACTTTCTAATTCACATTAGTGTCAAAGGCCCCGAGGCAGAATCCAGCAAAATTATGTGCTATACAAGCCACAGTGGAATCAGTAAGATTCAAGATAATATGGCACAACCAGCTAATTATTTCAAAAATCACTAATTCCTGGAAACAGAGATGCTACTTTGTATTTTTATTTTGTGCTACCAAGCAATAGAATACAACATTACAAACAATTCACACGGGAACAGATAATTTGCTTTTACCATGTAGATGACTTAATTGGGAACAGGGTCACTGACCTATTATCATAAATTAAGTATTTTTATCTAGCCCTTGCTTGCTCATTTATTTATTCATTCATTCATTCATTTATTATTCATTCTTGGTGGGGGATTTGTGATTTCACTTTCAGGAAAAGATTCTTAAGGTGAAGAACAACAATTAAAACTCAAATTATCTTTTTAATTTTGGTATTGTTTAAAATGAAGCATGCTAATAAAGTCAAATGAGCAGAAGTAATGATCTATAATGCGATTAATAAAATCAAATTATGTTGAAGTACATAATAATGAGGACATATGTGTTTGCGTGTGAGAAAGAGAGAGAAAGAGAGAAATTTTTAGAGCCTATTTTAAAATTTAAAATAGTGAACCTCGTAAGTTGAAGCCTAAGGTTTTTTTTTTCTAGTGAAGGATGTCAGCTTTATAAGTAGGGGGATAAGAAATGATCAAAGAGATTATCATATTCATTCTTAATTAACATGATACTTCGCTCTATGTGTCCCAGATTCCCCGTCCCAATTGATTTTTTTCCAGAGTTTTTTTTAATTAATTAGATAAAAATCAGAAAGCAGCTACAAGAATGAGTATTTTGTGATTTTCCGAAACCATGAACACCATGTTGCAAGTAGGCAACAACCTCTCCCATTGAAACCATTTCATAAGAATCTCAATGACATGATCTAAAACATCCCAAGAGTGCCCACCAACATTTCATCTACAACTCATGCAATTCTGTGGTTTCTGCAAAGTTATTTGGAAACATTTGGGGATGAACAAGACATGTATACAAAAGGAAGGGGCTTCAGTTGCGTTAAAAAGAAAGACAAATCTTTTTGCTAATCTTTAAACTGAATCTTTAAACTTTAAAGAGAATCGGAGGTAATGAGCTTGTGCATAATACTGAATCATCCTTAGGTAATGAAATGAAAATGTTTGGATTGACACTGGCTAGAAACTGACAATAAAAATAGAGTAGTACACTACATGGTACCCAATCCAATAGGCTAGAGGGAAAACAAAGTTACTGGACATACATTAAAATAAAATAAAGCCAACAAAAACATAAATCATTTCCCCCATCCCTTCCTGAATGTCATTTAATACTGGAACTATATTACTTTTCTTTTAACAATCTGTAGTAATCTTCAGATGGAGAATAAAACCATGGTGAAGAAGATGATCTGATCACAGAGAACATCAGTTACTCTGACAAAGATTGAATAAATGTGTGAACATGTAACAACCATGAAATACATATTCTGAATGATTAATTCCAAGAATGATGTTTTATGGAAATGACTCAAATTTATTAAATCAAGTGAGCTTCTTAAGATTATGATAAAGTAAGACACTATTGCATCAATTAGAAGAACTACAATATCCACAAATTTACCTAGAAAAAGATTATTATCTGCAGATCTAAGGAGTATGGACTTTTGTAATTGACAAATGGAAGTTTTGTCAATGTACAGGTTTTCATCCATTTTGGGGGGGTATGGCACCCAGTGTGTGCTCATAATCACCACCCTAACTGGTTTATGCCATAAACTTTCAATTTTCAGATCTTACAATTTTTATTATTTTATTTTTTTAAAAAAATATTATAATTATTTATTTTATTTTTACATTATCAGTATTACCATATAATATTTTTAAGCTGTTGTAACTCCAAGAAAACCTCTCTTTCTGAAGCTAGTGTTATTTATTTAGAAGGAACAAGTATATTAATTAGTGATGTACCTTAGTTGCTTTACTCTCTGCTTGAGTCAGTGCTTCCTTTGTTTTTTAAAAAAAAGTATGTCTGTGAAATACGACTTAGGTAATCAATCTGTTTACTTAAATAGCCATGTTTATTGCAAGTTACTGCCCATAACATTTTAGAAAGTGAAGAGGATAAACGCAACAGCAATGACATTTTAATTGCAGTTGAAAGCAGCAGGAGGAAAACAGTAGTTCAATCATGCCTTCTAACGTCCCAGAGGATTATGGAGAAATCTGCCATAAGGAGGGCATGTTAGTACCTGTGTTCATTGATTCCATCTTCACAAATATCTCCATTCTGGCACCAGCTCATTTCACAGACATTACTTTCCAGACATGTAGGTCCTGTCCATCCAGGCGCACAAATGCATAGATAATTCTGGTTGTCTTCATCATGGAAACCTCTTCCATTCACACAGAGCTGCAAGTGAGAATTACACAGAGTCCAGGAAATGCTTCTGTCATTACAATACTGAGATTAAGGATGTTCATAACATACATTACACAGAAAATTCCTGTGAGTTTAATTTCATCAATAATAACATACATCACAGAAGAGTGGATCTCTGTCTCTCTGACTCCCTCTTCTCTCTCTCATTTCTATCTCTATTTCTCTCTCTGTGTGTTTGAATGTTTGTGTGGTGTGTGTGTGTGTGTGAGAGAGAGAGAGAGAGAGAGGGAGAGAGAGAGAGAGAGAGAGAGAGAGAGAGAGAGAGAGAGAGAGAGAGAGAGAGAGAGAGAGAGAGAGAGAGAGAGAGAGAGACGAAGTCATTGAAGAGTAGAATTCAATTGTTAAAAAATGGTACTTGGCTATATATTTTCTAGTGTGCCCCCCTGGTATAATCCTTCCACATAACATTGTTTTCACTTCCTGATTTTTGGGAGAAAAAAGAAGTAGAATTAGCTGTTCCATCATTTTTATCCCTGCTATCCTCACAACACTGAGAGCAGGCAAGATCATATTAGCAGCCCGTCACACACAGTACTTCCTCTGGCCAACCAATGGGGAAACAATCATTCCATCACTACTCTGTCCCTCAATTTGCTGTGTCCCTAAAGTAAAAAAACACACACACCACTTGTCCACATTTCTGAAAGAAAGAAGAAAAATAAGGCAGTAGAACACAGTGTACATTTTTTTTTGTATCATTGTTCAAAACGCCTGAGCCATTGATATGAACTCAGCCATGATGTGTTGATGCCATAACATTAGTTTTTCAGCCAGGCACTTTTCTTAAGAGCTGAAATTATGGTTACCAAGATTGAACATCTGAAAGGGAGCAGCAGCAGCAATTACTGCTTTGTTTTGCTTGAGCCCAGTGGCTGGAACCAGGTGCTTGCTGCTTAGATAAGTAGGGATCCAGAAGAGATTGGACAACCATTGTCTGAAATGGTGTAGGGTTTCTTGCCTGAGCCGGGTGTTGGACTAGAAGACCTCCAAAGTCCCTTCCAACTCTGTTATTCTGGATTACACCCAGCATTAAAAACCAAAATAAATACCCCAGAGTAATTGTAAAAGTGATTAGAAACAGTAACAGCAGTCTATGGTGGTGGAACATTAGAATCTGGTAGCACCTTTTCCAACTAACAATTTTTTTATTAAATGTCCTAAGCTTTTGTGAGTTGTCAGTTCTACGCATCTGATAAAGTGGCAGCCCATGAAAGCTTCTGCCTTTTTACAAATGCATTAGTCAGAAAAGATGCTATCAGATTCCTGAACAGAAACTAAATGGCTTAATATCAGGTTTGAATAGCTGATATTTTTTGTGTGTGAAATTTATAGAATTGCTCCAGTTTTGGGAGGATTTACTGTAAGAGTTCCTAAAAGAGAAATGAGGACTTCCAATGTTTCAGATATTTTTTGCAGCTTGAGCTATACTACAGTCCAACCAAAACTGACTTAGTTACCCAAGGAACACAGTGGGACATTGCTGGTGTCAGATCGGTGAAAGTGCTGTATAACCACTGGCCACCCTTTAAAGCAGGGTGGGGAACGATGGCCCTTTTATGATTTGTGGATTTCAACTCCCAGAATTTTGGTAGTTGAAGGTCACAAGTCATAAAGGGGCCATTGTTCCCCATCTTTGCTTTAAAGCAAGATGTGTATGGTCTGAGCAAATAAAATTACTTCAAAGATTGCTGCTGAATAAAGGCTACAAAATGGCATTTCTTGTAATAGACTTCAAAGATATCATTTTTTATATACAATCTGCTTTATGAAGACACTGTCCTGATTATTTTCTTAAAGTTGTGGGCAACCATGGATCTGCTGCCTATAGATATAGCCACTGCTTATCTTACGTCCTCTTGCCTCATCACATCAATGCTAGTGGCATTCATTGCATCTATGAGAATAAATTCCATAAACTACTTGTTTTGAACTTTAGCACTAGAACTGGTAAGATAACAAGTGTCCCTCATTTCTCCTTTATTTTTCTGAAACTGTTCTATCAATTGACAAGTCTGGAAGAGAAGGAAAAAATTCAATCAGTGTGCCACTTGTTTGAAATTTCATAAGCCTCCACAGTTCTATCATCCTTGTTCTTAAAAGTTTCTAGAAACAAAGATGCCGGTGTTCACATATTTGTTATATTCCAGTAGTTGCAAATTTGAAACAGACTCTGTTAACTCTCCTGCAGCTGTTTCATGATCACCTCACATCTGTCAGTCTATATTCCATGGAACTCTAGGGATCTTACTTTTGAAAAGCAAAATCTATCATGATTAAGTAAGTTGGAAATGAGCAATTATTTTTGCATCCAGAGCTGATATTTTTCCTTCAACTTCTTAGGAGGCCAAAGGTGGCAAGGACTGTGGTGCATTGAATTTATTAATAGTTTTAGTTACCAGTTCTCTTTTTGTTCCATTCAAAACCAATCAGAAATTGCACGTTCTTCTTAGTTTTCTGCTAAAACTCTACAACATGTTCCTGGTTACAACTTTTCAACAGGGTCATCTCTACCCTGCTCAACTTAAATGTACCCAATTTGAGTTTTTTGCTACATGTAAAAGTTAAGGAAAATTTTCACATGTCAGAAAGACTTTAGAGTGATTATGTGCCAACTCTTAGTGACCACATTTTCTCCGTTATCTCTAACCTGATCCTTTGGGTCTTCCAATGGAGCACCGATTGCCACTGGGACTGAGTCCGTCTGTCCATCCATCCATCCATCCATCCTCATTGTCTTCTTCTTTCCTTTCCTTCCACCTTTCCCAACATTACAGCCTTCTCCAGAGAACTAGGTCTTTGCATAATGTGCCTGAAGTAGGATCATTTGAGCCTGGTAATTGGTGCCTCAAGAGAAAACTCAAGGTGGATTTGTTCAATTATCCATTTGTTTGTTTTCTTGACTTTCAGTTATATTCTCAAGAGGCTTCTCTAACACCAAAGCTCAAAAGCATCAATACTTTTTATATCCTGCTTTTTCATAGTCCAAATTTCACTTCCATAGAGTGTAACAGTGAATATCACTGTTTTTACAATTCTGATCTTTGTAGATATAGACACATCGATGCATCTGAGTATCTTTTCCAAAGCCTTCAGTAATCAGTCAATAACAAGGCTGGCAATTGTTTGGTCTTCTTTATATTTAATTTTAGTCACATTTTTGCTATGCTCTTTGATTTTTATTACTACAGCTTGCAGATTCTTTTTATTTTCAGCTACTGTTCTCAGTATCATGCAGGCTATGAATATTTCTCCCTTCCATCTTAAATTTACATTCATCTTCTTCCAATGAAGCTTCTCTTTACATATATTCAGCACATAGGTTGAATAAATAAAGAGAGACAATACAGCCTTGTATCCCTTTTTTGCCAGCCTGGAGCCAGTCTGTTTTATCATGTTGTGTATGTGGAAATGACATTGGGAGTCAGGGGGAAAAGTCACAGCTAGTAGAATGGTTGGAGAAGAGATAGCTCAGCCTGCAAAAGGAATGTGGGCATGGCAAATGTCTCAGAAGGGACCTTTTCTATTTTGGGGGGTTGTAAAGGCAAGGAGGAAGAAATGTACTTTTGGACTGGCAAGATTCTATTAATGTAACCTTATAATAAAGTAGAATCTGGTCATGCTTCCTAACTGGATCACCATGCTAGGCTGACATGTTCCATCCATGTTATGGCTTCCTGGCCTAAATATTGATTTTTGCCTGAGAATAATGAGATGATCTGTGATCCCTATTTTTCTAATTCCAATATGACTTAAGAAAGCCAGATACCAAGAGATTTGGGGGACAGTAAGTTACTCATGTAATGTAATAGTATGAAAACCACTTGCTTGCTAGTTATATTTGTATATGTGTTGCGTATCTGCCTTCAAGTCAGGTTTTGATTCCTGCTGATTGCCTGGACAAGTTCCTGTAGTTTTCTTGGAAAGATTTCAGAAACGGTTGGCCTTTGTCTGCTTCCTAGGGCTGAGAAATAGTGGCTGGCTCAAGGTAACCCAGCTGACTTTGTGGCTAAGACAGGATTAGATTTATGGCCTCGCAGTTGCTAGTCTGATGCCTTAACCATTACACCGAACTGTCTCTAGCTAGTGATATACATATAGTGAGGAAGAAAAAAGATATGGCAAAAAAACATATAAGGCAACATAATTGATGATCCACAATTTTGGATGGATATGAAATGTATACATTGGCCATAAAGTTTGTGTGTGAATATAGTGGTAGATAAATATTTATTTTGAAACTTCCTAATAATGCCTGTCAGTGTTTGTGGTTTATAGATTTAAAAAGCTGAGCAATGACTCATCTAAACCATTAAGAGAACCTGCATAAATATTATTCTCTACGATAAAAATCAGGACTGTAAGAGGAATATCTGCCTCCTCTAATCAATGAGTTGAGGATTAAAGAAAGGGTGATTCAGGTGGACATAATTAGCTTTTTACTCGCTCAGTTTGATTGAGACTCAAACCTATTTAAAATGCTACTGAGATGTGTGATAACAACAACTCTTGGCAAAAATTTGCAGTCTTAATTTGTCTTTGATTAAGTTTTAAATTGACCTTAAAATTGAATCTTTTTTGCTATTCCATTAGTGCTAAGTTCTGAAATTATGCCTGGACTGTTTCTCATAGAAACATAGACTGTTTCTCAGCTTGATCAGAGCTTGCGAAATGAATCCCTTACTTGCAAATATGGAAATATTCTTCTCCTGACAATTATTAAAACTATTGTTTCCAATCCAAGTGCATGTAAAGAAGATTGTAAACAAGGTCCCTAAAGAAGTCATGGCAAAGGGGATATTTGAAAATGAGTATTTCTTCATAGCTTCCTTTCATTCCTAGTCAAGATCTCATCAGGACAATTTTAATTATCAATAGCTTGAAATGAAAACTTGGGCTCAGATCCAAAAACAAATTCAGGTGGTTTTTCATCTGTATGTAAAGATTTGTCTTTTTCTACTTTCTGGTAGTAGCCTTTGCCATTGTTTGTTCCTACTTCTGGGCCATGATTCCTCATAGCCAAAGAAGTTAACATTGGATGCCAAAACAGGGTGTGAAACGCTGATGGGTTAGAATTTATTCCCACATTGATTAGAAACCATCTCCAGAGCAATCAATAAATGTAATCCTGCCCCTCCTTCAAACAAGTCTCCTTTTTTACTCTTTTACACAGAAAGAATGCAAGAAAAAGACTCAAAGCTTACTGACTTAATTTGTATGAAAGTAGAGTACTTGCTGAAATTCTTGTGTTAACTTTCACCTTCTTCTTCTTAAGGAATATAACTAATCAGGGCTCTTAGAGTTATTTTTCAGGATTAACTACTTCCAGTCCAGGATGACACACATTTGACTTTGATGTTTGTCACTGAAAACACAGTAATTTGGGCAATTTCAGTGTTGATTTCTTTCAAATAACTCCAGTTAATGAAAGTTCTGAGAAAACTGCTCTTTGGCTTAACTGTTTGCAATCTGGTTGCTACAAGGAATATCTGACACATTGCAGGAACTCTCTGCCTCCAAGTAGTTCAGTGCCTTTTAATTTTGGTAAAATATTTCTTCAGTGTGCTTTTTAATATCAGCAAAGGAATATTTAATTAAATTGGATTATAGAAATGCGTGTGACTGAACCAATTGAATTCTTGCATGCAAAATAGGAGATTAGTCCATGGTGTGATCTATATCATTCAAATGCTTCTGTTTGTATACATGCATCAGATGTTTTGATGCAAATACACAATTGAAGCAGTTCCATGATGATGTCTATAGATGTGTCTCATTTTTTTGACATTGTTACAGTTTATGATGGATGGTACTTTTCAGCTGTCCCCGAACACTTAAATCACTTATTCAACAGGGATGGGCAGGAAAAGCAAAAAGTTCCATTAAATGGGAAGACAGACTAAGTCATCCTGATAGCTGAAAGACAAAAAATGGAAAAAAGAAAAAAAAAGATATCTTTTTTTGCAGACAGAAATTTCAAACTGTGGAGAAGCCAGAAGGACCAGAATTTTCCCTTTGGTCTTCTAAAATAAAAATGCTTCTGCACTTCCGAGGAGGACATGTACCTGAAGATGTGCCTGCCCCTTGCTGGCATAATCCTGGAGCATTTCTGAAAGCCAGTGGGTAAATTTGCTCCCTGAGCAAACAGAATTTCTTTGGATCAAGAGGAAACCCTAAGATTGTCCGCTTGAATTCTGTAGGGTAGGTCCTCAGGGTATATTGAGAACAAGAGGGATCTTGCTAGTGCTTTTGGAATTGAGCACCTAGGAAGTGTGGGAAATATCAACCCTGTGCCTAAGAGGGAGACCATTTGTCACAGGTTGTCATTCCTGGCTTCTTAAAGATGTAAAGTTTTCTTTTTTCTTTGGAATGTTATGGACTGAGACCTGCCGTGTTGTGAGCAAAAATAAGACCAACTAGGTGAATGAAAATACCTAACAGCTGAGAAAGATTGAACTGTGATTAAAAGGGAAAGGTGGGGAAAAAGAAGAAATGAGAGCAAAAGGCATTGATTAAGAGTGATTTCTTAAGGGCCTCTTGGCCAATTTAGGAATACGCCTATATGGCACCTCTAGTTGGATGGACATAGTGGTAAGATTCAAATATGTGAACAACCGGTTCTCTATGTAGATGCTGCTTACGGAAGTACATTCTGGGCCTGGGAAACAAAAAATTAGCTACTGGTTCTGCTGAACTACTGCGAACTGGCTGAATCCCACCACTGGGTCTCTCTCTCTCTCTCTCTCTCTCTCTCTCTCTCTCTCTCTCTCTCTCTCTCACACACACACACACACACACACACACACACACTCACTCACACACACACACACACACACATACACATGTATATATAGATATAGATGATATAGAAAATTACATGTACCATCTATGATGATAGACTGATTGGAATGGATTGTGTAGAACAGGGTCTTCAAACTTGGCCCTTTTATGACTTGTGGCTGAGGAATTCTGGGAGTTGAAGTCCATAAAGTCATAAAAGTTTGAAGACCCCTGGCATAGAAAATACCAACCATAGAAAATGTCCAACCATAGGAAACATTTAAGGTTTTGTCACAGAGAGATGAACTCAGATTTTCCAAATTAAAGCACTGAGCAAAAGGACTTAGAATGTAATTATGTGCAGCCCAGCCAACATGTCCTTCTGAATTAAAATAAAAGGACCAAACCTTGATTTCTATAAGGGAGAAAAAAAGATATAATAAAATGACAAAGAATCCCCTGAAACAGGTCCGCAGCAACATCTGTGATCAATGCATGCCATTACGTAAGATGAAAACTTACTGACTTTTATAAATTATTACTCTAGGTTTACTCTTTTTGAGTTGCTCAGCAGGAAGTCAAGTATTACAGAAGTTCAAAAAATGTGTGGCTTTGAGGAGCAACAGATTTGACCAGTAGGCAACCTAATCCTTTTCTCCACCCATGTGAAGATAATGGGGCTGAATTAAAGACAGATAATATGTATGTATGTATGTATGTATGTATGTATGTATGTATGTATGTATGTATGTATGTATGTATACTTTATTACTTTATAGGTAACTAATGGCAGTGATAGTACACAGTACTCCTTCCTCCTCCTATTTTTTCCACATCAACCTTGTGAGGTGGGTTAGGCTGAGAGAGAATGACTGACACAAACTCCCCCAACCGGGTTTCATGCCTAAAGAAGGACTAGAATTCACAGCCTCCCAGTTTTCTAACCTGGTGCCTTCATCACTATCTACCTAAGACTACAAATGCACTCTATCTCAGAATAGAAGGCAGAGCAAAAAGGAAAACTCTTGTAACTGAGATGAAGAGAGAAGTAAATACTGGAAAGCAACAGTCAACACTGCCACCTATTTGTAAAATAAACAAATGCAACATTTTATGGGATTGTGTTCCTTCTGACATATAGAATATAGAATATGGTTGACTTTTCCCTAGGTCCTTGGGTCATGATGTATTGGAACCCTGATTGGATAATAGTGTCATTCATCTCTGGATCACCTTTTATTTAATTCATTTATTTTTTCATGACTGTGGGGTTATATAGTGTGGCTTTGTATTCTTTTCATTAGTTTTGTTGATTCTTTTGTTGTTCAGAGTCACCTTCATTGAGTTTGGCAGCCATATAAATGTTTTAAATATTAAATTAAGTTAAATAATTAAATTTAAATTCCCTGTGAGTTGTGGCTTGGGAAGAAGCCCAGACTAGGACAAACGCTTGGCAATAAAGTTATGCCGACATGCTCAAATAGAAGAGGACAAAATGGAATTGCAGGAAATTCTGAAAAGGAGCATTGCTAGAATACTTAGGGATAAAGAACCCTATTTCCCTACACGCAGTATTAAAACACTGCACTACATTATTTCTTTTCATGAAAGGAAACAACATAATATATGTGAACTCATAGATTTTGTTCCCCATGCCCAGAGGAGCAACAAATTGAGTTTAAGGATTTCCAGAAAGCTATTCAGCACACATCTACAATTCAAGAGCAATTTCCTGAAATGGAAACTGAGGCTCCATAGCCAAGGTGCTCAGAGAACCGAACACAGATATTTTACCCAAAAGGTTTTCTGTACTGCCAAAAAAAAAATAAAAAAATAAAAAATAAAGATGTAAGGTATCAAAAGGATGTCAGCCACTGTATTGGAGAAAAGCAGGAAAGGAAATCAAAGCACTCCAGAAGGACTGGAATTAGAAAAGCCCTATACAATAGCCACAGTGATGGAGCCAGACATTGCATCAGTTGCCAGAATCCAAGAAGAAAGTGAATTCATCAATCAAAAGGAACTGATGGTAGTCAAAAGAGCTGCCTTAAGATCTCAAACTGTGAAAGTCTCAAACTGCCATCTAACAGCAACCCAGACTGGTGGGCTTCATAAATGCAAAATGTGCAGAAGATAAGACAAATGAGAAAGTCTTTGGAAGGACAGCTATTCCTAAAAGAAGGTTGGATGATTATGTGGGCAACCAAAAACGTTCCGTTGCTATCTGAGGGACCACCTCTCCCTGGTTACATCAGCCTGTCATTATATCTGGTAGAAAAGGCATACTGTAGGTATTATAAGTTAGGGACCTACAGTATATTTGTTGGGTTCTCTGCCTTGGCCCCCATCTTATGGAACATCCTTCGCCCTGAAATTAGATTAGCTCTATCCTTTTTGACATTCCAGATGGCCCTCCAGATCTGGTTATATTATCAGACCTGGGGCTCCCAAAGAACTATAGACATGCTTATATGCCTCCATTGTGAACTATTTGTAAAGTCTTTGCAGGAGTTTGACCAGGGAGAGGGAGGCTCGAACAACTGCTGCCGGTTTTGGGTGGATTAGGAGGAAGGAAAGAAAAGGAAGGAAGGAAGGGACAGACAGGAGTTGTTGTTGCTGCTTGTCAGAAAGAGGCCAGGTGAAGACAAAGAGGGGTTGGAGGTTTTAAGCTGATTCCTTCCTGTGAAGGGGAGGGGGAGGAGAGAGTGAGAGAGAGGAATTTTATTGCTTTCTTTCGCAAGGGGATATCCCAAGCAGAGGCAGGGGAGAGGATGAGGAGAGAGAAAGTTATTGGGGTTGCTAACTTCACATTTTAATAATAAAGGATAAGGGGGGAGGGGTTTGACACCGATGAGACCTGAGACTACAAGCAACAACAGAAGACAAGGATAGGCTGGTCGTCGCTGCTGTGAAGACTGGAGGCCATCCAAACTGTGATTATTGCTGCTTGTTCAAGTTTTAGACATTGTGGAGAGTTGCCCTGGGGGGGGGGGGGGCAAGCCGTTACTGCAGCACACTGACTGCCTTTGTTCGTGTTTCTACTGCTGCCTGGAGCTGGGGCTTTTCCTCACCCCACTTGTTTCCAAACGGTCATTGGGGAATCATTGAGTATTGCTGCTATGACAGCCTGGGGCTTGTTAGACACCACCACAGCATTGACTATTAGGGCTAGGGGCTGGCCATCTTTGTTTCTGGAAGCCCTTTTTTGACGACAAGAGCCGGCCACCTCCCCACTTTGCATGAGCCTCTGCTAGAAGAGACACTTTACTAACACCTAGAGAGTACAGCTGGAGAGCTCGACAGAGGGGGACGGGGCTGGGAGGGTCTGGGCTTTGGTGGCCTCTGAGGAGGTAACGCTACATATATAATTTGTTGCTTTGATATGTTGTTTTTTTGCACCACCTAGAGTCATTTTTGATGAGATGGGTGATTATATAAATATATTAATAAATATAATTTATTATAACTAATTAATGGAAATTGTGGAGCAGCACATGAACCAGTGAGGGGAGCTGGAAATGAGATTTCAGTTGCATTAACTCTTCACCATTTCACAATCTACTGGACATGAGCAAATAGAGAGTTAGGAAATTATTTTCTAGTCTTTCTTCCATTTTCTCTGTGTGCTTTTTATCTGTGAGATTGATAATCTTTAGGGTCTTCTTTCTGGCTTCTCTTATTCTAAGTCTTTTTAGCTCATAGGATGTAGCTAGCTAGGTGCTAGGCTTTTCTGCCTACCTGTTGGGAGAACTGCTGATGTATTGATGTAAAGATGTGGTATTTTCTCAAAATGATAATTATAAATACGAGTCTTTGCAGGACATGTTATGAGAGCTAGTCTGAACCTGAAGTGATAATATATTTACCAGAAAAGTTACATTCAACATATGTGGATTTTTTTCAGTGCAAAATATATGTTTCAGTAGAAAATAACATCCATCAGTGAGATACAGAATACAGAAAAAGAGAGTTGGAAAGGACCTTGGGGGTCTTCAAGTCCAACTCTTTGCCCAAGCAGGAGACCCTATACCAGGGGTAGGCAACCTGGGCTCTTTTATGACTCATGGACTTCAACTCCCAGAATTCCTGAGCCAGCCATGCTGAGGGGAAAGGGAGAGGTTTCCAAGCTGAGACATGCTGGCTCAGGAATTGAAGTCCATGAGTCATAAAAGAGCCAAGATTGCCTACCCTGCCCTATACCATTCCAGACAAATGGCTATCCAATGTCTTCATAAAATCTTCAGTGATGGAGCACACACAACTTCTGTTCCCATTGTCAGGAAATTTCTCCTTAATTCTAGGTTAGATTTTTCTTTGATAAGTTTCCATCCACTTCTTCTTGTTCTGCCTTCAGGTGCTTTGGAGAATAGGTTATCCCCCTCTTTTTTGTGATAGCTTCTCAAATATTAAAAGATTGATATCGTGTCAACTCTAGTCCTTCTCTTTGTTAGACGTGTTCCATAAATTGTTCCATAGTCATCTTCACAGTTTTCTGCTAACATGGAATCTTCCAATTTTGAAACTCTATAAATCTCATAATACCTTGAAAGCAGGGCACACTCTTTTGAAATATGCAGTATATTGTTTATTACTGATACAACATATTTCTATACATAATCTTTTCACAATTGTGCCAAATACAATCCTGAATTATTTTAGCCAGTTTTTCATTTAATTACACAAATGCCATTAATGTTTAGCACCTCGGCATTATTGAATACTTAAAGACATAAATTCCTTGTAACCGGTCTTCTCATTTATTTCAGAAAAAAGTGATTCATCTGATTAAATGCCCAGAATCCTAGCATAAATGCACATTATAATCTGTATAAATAAATTAAAGCAAGTATGAGAACTTCTTACAAATATTACACTAAACATCTTCAGTTGTTTCCACTGTCACTCCCTAGCTGAAATGTCCATTCTGATTACTGTCATCATTTCAGAGCATTGCCAGGGGGAAAGATATTTATCCTGTGAGAGAGAAATGAAATGCATAACATTTTTTCTCACATGGCAGACAATTTAGATTAAATATTTTGAAGCAATCTGTATAAGATGTATAGGTTATTTCATATTCAGGACTAAATAATAGACTTCAAAATCAAATAACTCATTGGTAAAGCCAGATGGAGAAATATTCCTAGAGATGTCTTGGTGCATTTTGTTAGAAAAAAATCAAGGGGTCAAGTCCTGCAATTGCATTTTAATACAAGATTGAAAATGGATAATACTAAATGAATGTTCATAAGTCCAGGAGTACTTATGTTTATGATAGCATATTTTGTTCTAAAATTTTTATTATTATTAAATGTATTGGCTATTCATCTTATCATAGAGTAACTCTGGATGGCTTTGCTTCATATTTTTCTTCTCTCTGAAGAATAATTGTCACCATTTATATTTTCCTTACCTCTGAATTTTCCTGGCATGCTGTCCTGCATCTATATGCCAGTTTGTAAGGTTTGTCCACGCACTGAGCTCCAGAGTTGCAAGTTATATTGTGAAACAGACAGGGATCAAGATTTACTTCACACTGCTGACCTTGGAATCCTATGGAACAATATTTTTTTTTGTTTCAGAAACAAAACCACATCTGTTCAAGATCTCTTAAAACTTTAACTGAATTCAGCATTTCAATGGTTGCATTATTTTTGGCTTCTTGTGGATATAAATATGGAATCCTGAAAGGAATATTACTTTAGCATTATGGAAATGATTCCGTGTATACCAGAGGTGGGCAAGTATGACAACTTTACAACTGGTGGACATCAACTCCCAGAATTCCTCAGCCAGAATGTATGTGTGTGCATGCATGCATGCATCCATCCTCTAGGGAGTTGTCCCTTTTCCTTTATATTAGTCTTGTCTGGGATATACTTCAGGGAAATGTTTGCTTTGTGTCTGAATATACTTTTCCATTTTCAAGGTTTTGTTAATACACTGTTTATTTGAATCAAAATTAAAAAAGTAAAGACCGACAAATGCTATCCGCAAAAGACTTACCCAATGGACAGATGCACTTATAGTGGCCTACATCATCTCTGCAGGAGCCTCCATTTTTGCAGGGATTACTGTCACATTCATTGATTTCTGTGTCACAGAAAGTTCCTAAATAATTTTTTAAAGAAACAATTTTATGCAATGCTAAATTTGAGGCTTTACATCCTAACAGTGAATTTCAACTGCTCAATATTTAAATATTAAAATTATTCATGGAAATGTTGAAATGCATAAAAGGATTTTTTTTTCAGGTGGATAAATAAACATTAGAACAATAAGAAAATGTGAAGATATTCAGAATCCCTACTGATAAGCAGTTGATTAAGACTGAAATGCTGGCACCATCCAAATATTATAATGATTAGTTGCTGTTAATCTCTCTACTATATAAATAATCTGACTCTTAAGTGGAAAGGGTTCCCCCCCCACCATATCTTCCATTGTCACTTAGAGTGATCTCTTTATGTCTAGCAAAATAAAAAGGAACTAAAGTGAGTTCCATTTAGGAGAAGTGGAACAGTGGAATATTATTATCAAACAAGAAATATCAAATAATTAAAAAAAATCTTAAAAAAAACCCAAACTAACTGGTTTTTCTCATATATTTTTTGAAACAATTGAAAAAAACGCAGAAAATAAGATAATTATTAATGTCCTCAATTTCTCCAGTTGATTTATCTAGTCCTGTCTTCTTAATATGTTCCCAAGAATTATGAGTATATCCCAGGGCAGTTTTGAAAGGATTGCAAGCACTTCAGAGAGTTGACAGAAAGAGAAAATGGCATATTTTAGATGAAACACTGAATACACTTGACATTTAGTCAAGAAGACTAGTTCCCAGGGCCTAAATCAGGAGTCCCCAAACTTTTCAGCTCATTGACCCCTCTTCAGGAAATTTCAGATTGTTCATTGACCCCCAAAACATTTATTATATGAAAACAAATGTAATTGATACTACTTGAAATAATAGTACTAAGAATAATAATAACAACAGCAATAGATAGTCTCAGTCATTTTTAAGGGTCAGTATTGACCACTTTGGGGAACCCTGGCATAAATGGCGAATATATATTTACCCCTTTTAATTTCCATTAATCAAATATACAACATTGTAGTATATATCATTAATATCATAATGTGAAACAAATATCCACATGACAATATAGTTGATTCTTCTAATAAAAGTTTATAACCTTTCCCCTATTATATTGAAGTCAAGATAATGCTAAGATAAATCATACGTTTCCCTTAGTCCTTATAACTACTTGGAAATGCATAATTTACAGCATTACAACCTGATTAAGTATTAAATGGATATCAGGGGAGATCTTGACAGTAATCTACATGGCTTTTGATACCTAATTATCACTCTATTCTTGACTGAGGGTTGTATAATAGAAAATTGCAACAAAAGAAACAGATAGACTTTTTGCTTATGCAATACAACAGTAGTCATTTCATTTTAGCAGGTAGAACATAAACAGAGAGACTGTGGAGAAAATAGATACTTTGACATTGCTTTATTTCTTTCCCCTTTTACTTTAATTTTCCTTCGCTAAATATAACCTTGAAAATTGTATATGATCATCGTCAGGAAATTTTATTCCTGAACACTGGGTACCTGATAAAGCAAATTGATTTAGCACAGTTTGCTTAGTGAATCATGGTGATAGTGATGATGAAAAGCTAATCCCGTGAAAATTGTGATAGTTGAAAAAACAAGAAGGGGAGGAAATGTTTTGGGTGTTGGATTCTTTTTCACACAGGCAAAACCAACTATTTAGATCAGGGGTATCCAAATTTGGCAGCTTTAAGACCTGTGGATTTCAACTCCCAGAATTGCCCAGGCAGCCTTGCTGGCTGGGGTATTCTGAGAGTTGAAGTCTACAAGTCTTAAAGTTGCCAAGGTTGGACACCCCTGATTTAGATAATATAAAGTTGCTAAATGGATATATAGCCATTGACCCACTCACTATCAGAATGAAAAACTATAATCTATCACCCTGGAGCCAGACTAAACGTTTTCTGGAAACTCCATTAGTGAACAGTGAAAATTCATCCCACCATCAGAAATCTCACGGTACATTTTGCTAAAATGTGAGGAAAAACAAGCACAGCCTTCTTGTTTCTCGTTTGCCCTCAAAGAAATGGCAGGACACAACTATGATTGTCACAATCTTGTCCCCTCCATTCTAATCAAGAGGAAGTGGAAAGGGGAAGGCACAGCTGGGAAAGACTGAGTTAATGTAAGTTAATGTGTTACGGGTAGTTGTCAACTTATGACCACAACTGAGCCAAAAAGCAGCTTTTAAGTGAGTTTTGCCCCATTTTATGACCTTGTTTGCCACAGTTGTTAAGCAAATCACTGCAGCTTTTAAGTGAATCATGCAAGTCTTTAAACAAATCTGGCTTCCCCCATTGACTTTGCTTCTGAGAAGCTAGCTGGGAAGGTTAAGAATAGTAGTCACACGACCTTGGGACAATGCAACTGTCATAAATACATGCCAGTTTCCAAGCACCTGAATTTTGATTTCGTGACCATGGGATGGCTTCAATGGTCATAAGGGTGAAAACCAATCTTAAGTCACTTTTTTCAGTGCTGTTGTAACTTTGAAAGGCCACTAAACGAATGGTTGTTAGTTGAGGACCACATTAAAAGTATAATGCATTTTTTCAGTAAGATACTATGCTACGAATGAGTTAATCAGACGTTGAAATTGTGTGTTCTATTTCAAGACTATGATTCTTCTTTGGTGAGTTGGATATGAAAGCATGAATTTCAATTCTGTTTCATTTCCTTCTTGTCTTTTCTTTGCATTTTCTTAAAGCTCTTTCCTTTTATACAATGAACAAATGGGAAAGAAGATTTCTAGATCAATATCTATTGTTCTTAACTGGGAGGGAAGGGCTGGACCCAGCTATCTGCTTTGCTTTGGCAATTTATTTCACTCTGCCATAAAGTTCAGAAATGAAAGCATAATAAACTGTAGCTCAAATGCTCACATTCTGATTTGTAGAACATTGAGAACAATGCAGCTTCTTAAAGTTTAATATCTGATAGCTCATAATAGTGGGGTATTTATAAATTATAAGCAATATAGCTGCACCAAAATTTGGGCACTGTTTAAATTGAATCTGACACAGAACTATTGTAAAAGATACATTGGATTCTCATTTTTCATGGTTAAACAAATATTATTAAAGCAAGCTATATCCTTTAAAAAAAAGAAAATGCAAATACAGTTCAATGATTTACTTGCTTTTTACTACAGTCTATGATTTGTTTTTTAAAACCATTTTTTTGTGCTTAGGTTTTAACAATGCTTATCATAATAACATCTGGCATTTTATTTGGCTTAGCTAGATGTTGCAAACAAGATGTATAAATAATCCAATAGGAAATTGTAGTTGTTAAGCATATTGACTGTGACATATGTGCTACTGAGCTCAATTGGCTTCTTTCTCTAAACAATCCTTCTGAGCCTGGAAATAATTTCCAGTGAACATCTTGAAATTTTGGAACATCGCTGTTGAGATTTTAGTGGGTTCATTCAGATGAAATACTAAGCCATGTTTTGTTACATCCAAATCCATAAATCATGGTTTGCAAGCATCTATCAAACTGGGAACGGTAGCTATGTAATGCTTATTCTTCCTTCTTAACCCAACTCTACTCTCAACCATGCCTGCTGCATAGGTCTTCACCCCATCCTATCCTACTTATCCTTTTCATGACCAACCCTTTCCCTCTAATAATGCTGTCCTTGTTTATTCTTTTCCTGCATTGTCTGGATCATATCCTAATTCCAGGCAGAAACGAATGAGACATTTTTACCAGAGAAATCCTAGGTGATGTTGGATTTAAATATTATTCCCAGGTACCTCTCTTCTTGGGGACTCAGAGAGAGCTGCTGTGCTTGGTGAAAACTCCACTTCCAGCCCCTCTTGTTAGAAGTAAGCAAATCATCTGGCTGATCACCATCAAACAGCAGCACCTCTACTTCACAAAGAGCATATTTTCAGATGCATAACTCCTGCCTTCAATGCTTTCTTAATTGGAAAGACTCATCTATATGCTCCTCAATTCCCAGCCTGCACATTGCAGCAAGCAGCAGGGAAGACTGGCAGAAAGGAAATAGGCTAAATTTTCTCTTTACTGCGGGCATACTGTGAAAGCAATAGGTTATGTTGTAGCAGGGTTAATTACATGAACTGGTCTTAAAACTGTCTGCAGACTTTTCATCCCCCCCTACTTTTCTTTGGGGGGGGGAAAGTTTCTAATATTCTAGTTATCTCAGTATTACAAATCACTTCAGTTTTAAATAATATGTAACATTAGGCCTGGGCAAAAGTTTTGAAAGACATGTATTTCAGCTATGTCTTTGATGAAGACCCTTTCCACATGGCTCTACTAGGTACTAAAGGGAGTTACTGTATGATATTAAATTGGCTGCTTTATTACTTTTTGTGTAGAAATGCACATGGAATATTTTCCCATTGATGCAAAGCGGCTGCTTGAACCAAGCAGACCAAACACTGGAATCTAGTGCTCACACTTTGAGTCAAGATGCTGCCTCAAAGAGGATCATTCCGCTTGGAGTTTAGGCAACTCTATGAAGGAAAATGAGAGTGCATCATACAGTTCTATTATCTGCTGAGCATCCTATGTTCAAAATACTGATCCCTTCATTAAGTTCAATCACAAGTACTGCAAGTGCTGATTTAAGTACAAGATCTCCAACTTTTGCTGATTTTGGTCAATCTATTGGACTGCATTAGATGAATTTATACATTATGCATTTAGACTAGCCTAAAAAGTGTTTTCTTTCTTTACTTCTGGATGAACCTAATATATAATTGCAGTCATAAATGGTTAGTAAAGCAAATTTGAAGGTTTAGTCTGAAGTACCTTGTTGAACGAGCTATGGTTAAATATGTATCTTGATGTAATATAAGAATTACCTGATAATTGCAGTTTGTACAACAAATTCTTGAGAGAATTTCCTTCACTAATATGTTAAAAGAACCTGTTCTTTTCCCTGCCCAATGCACTTATCTAATCTTCTTTCTTTTGATAACCATAGCAGACACAGCATAAGTAAATCAGAAACCAAGAATCTCAGAAAAGAATGTACTTTTTAGTCAAGAAAGTTTTATTGGTTTTTAATTACCTCGCCAGATATACAAATCACTTGATTCTGCTATTACTAGAGTATTATAGTAGAGTTACTTGATTTTGCCATTACTATAGTAATGATGGACTATATTTAATGCATGCCATTTTATGACATTGAGAGAAGGAGAAGAAGGGGGGGAAATCTAGCCCATCAGCTCTTTTTTAAGTAGCACATAGCCAACCAATTGTCCTTGAAGGGGTGTCCTTTAATTAATTACTATCTCTCCTTGCATGTAGAATGACCATATTGGCAGGAATTGATTATGAGGGCACTTGATTTAAAGGTAGAAAAACCCTTTAATTAAAATAATCTTATTACTGACAACATAAGTGTCCTATTTAAATTCATCAATCCTGAATATATACTTGAGGCCCAATGATAATTTTGTGCAAAAGAAAGAACCAGAACATTTTGATATCAATGATCATAATATCAAAACTTTGCCTCATTTTTATTTTATTTCAGGAAACAAAAACAAATGCATGGGTCTTTGGCTATTTCTAGAATAATGCTTCAGCAAATCATTCTGGAGTAAAATAGTAAATTTTGGAATAAGTGCCTGTCAGAATGCTATGATAAGCTTATTTTTTTAATGTAAATGTAATGTTTTGTGGCTAGCACAAGAAAGAAAGGTAGATGATTTTGTCTGGTTTTATATCTTGAGGATAAGAAAATTTATACTCTAGAGAAAAGGACTTGGTTGATCTCAAACAGCTAAGCAGGGTCAGATCTGATAAGTGCTTAAATATTCCAGCTGAAACTATAGACCTATAGGCCACCTTTAATAAAATACTGTTACCTTTCTAATTGTAAAATATTTAAATAATGCATATTGTCTGCATGGACTAGCCTTTAGGTGTTTAACCTTCACAGAGTTGATTAACAAC
This sequence comes from Protobothrops mucrosquamatus, assembly GCF_001527695.2. Lineage (NCBI taxonomy): Eukaryota > Metazoa > Chordata > Lepidosauria > Squamata > Viperidae > Protobothrops > Protobothrops mucrosquamatus. Next base: position 43,970 of record NW_015387657.1, read on the forward strand.
ATGGTTACTATTTCCTCTTAATTTCTCTGCTCTCAATATGGTGGTTTATGTTTCCATACATAGACTCAATCTGTTTTATTTCTAATTTTTTACTAGGTAAATAATGAAGCCATTCCATTCACAAACCCTTCTGTATTTTTGATAGATCTGATCTTAACTCTTCAGTTCATATAGCTTTTTTTAAAGTCACCAACATTTTGAGAATGATAATTGTACTCTTTGTGTGTGTGTATGTATGTGCGTTTGTGTGTATTTAGTTCAAACTTGGTCTTCATGCTATCTGCATAAATATTGGGGGGAGGGAGTTTTTGGTATTACCCACTCCCTGAATAAAAATAAGAAAACTCTGATTTTTGTTTTATACCTTCAAGAAGGGATACATTGAACAATTAAAAAAAGATCAAATGACACATGTGCAAGCTGACAAAAAATACAAACCTTAGTCTAGAATCAAAATAGGCTGATTTTGATTTCAAAATCAAAATCTTCTATTTTAGAGAAATAGTACAATAATACCACTTAATCCAAGTGCTGAAAAGCATTGTTCCCTCAATTTTAGCAATAAAGTGAATGATACAAAGAAGAAAAAAATGATCTAAACTTGAAATATCGGACTATCATACAATGCTTTTGTATAATATTTTAAGATGTTTAATTGGTTTCATATAAATGATCAGTTCAGCCAAAGAACAAGTGCTAAAGATACATAATAATTGCCTGCCAAAGAGCTTAGTGCTCACTGGTTCACTGATGATAAGCACTGATGAAGTTACCTAGTTTGGTAATGAAATGTCTGCAAAAAAATCCCACCAAGCTCAGAGAGCACCAACAACCCCACACTTCAACCCTGAGCTACAAATATTCTCTTCGATCAATAGTTTGAACCTAGCCAGGCAATTTAATTGGCAATAATATGTAAAGGAGCTGCCACTGCTCTTTTCAACGTTGCTTCTTTTGCCGTTCTCCTTATTCCCCATGATCATTTCCGATTTGAGATCTAACCACATGTAATCCCACTTTGTATTTCGAGATCGTCAAGATCAGCTGGCTATTGCTGCTTAGCCAAACAAGGTTTCAGAGGAAAAAATACCCATTCTTTACATCACATATCTGAGGTATTTAACGAGGACCTGACTTTACAAGCCTACTGAGCATTAGAGCAATGGCATGCTACATTAGTAGTATATTTTTACATTAAATATGAGTTAACAATACTTCATTCTTATTAAGCACCCCAATTAATTTCTTTACACATTTGTAGCAATCAGGTGATATTGTTACTTTGTTCTGTAGTTTCTAATGTGAACACTATTAATGTGATGCCTAGAAACAAACTATGAAATGAATGGCCTCCTTAATAAGGCAACTAAAATGAGTCTCAGAAGAGCCATCCTATTCACTTTTGATGGGTGTTAAATCCAGGACATTATGGATAAATAGAATGATAAAAAAATTACTAATTAGAACTGATGCCCACGATTATAGCAAAGACAAAGTTTCCATTTCACAAATTAATTATGTAGTGCTTCCAAAACAGACTAATCAGGTAACATCTTCACATTATAAGGAAACAGTTCATATTGTTTCTTCAATGCATAATGCATTTTTAAATGTTCCTCTTCTTTCCCTTTTTTCCTCTTTCATATGTGCATGCACACAAAGACAGACACACACAGACACATACAACACAACGTGCCAAAATCCGAATCCCTACAGCCTGTTAGTGAACCGCCTGTTTAATGAATATAATTGTCATTCTAGATTGTACAGTCACAATCACTGTATTCTAGGGAGTAAAAAAACTCACTTCTCAGATTAACGCCAGCTCATAATTGCTGTTTAAATTAAGTTTTCATACTTCAGATACTGATGAGAGGTTTTGCAAACTCTTATGCTTATATCTTATAATTTTAAAAGTACTTGGTTGTAATGGTTGATATCACTAGATTATATATTAGACATGTTCAAGGTGCAACTCTCTATCACACCTCTATTTTGGTGCAAAAAGTTTAATATGAATAATGTACTGCTTAGGCAAGCTTCTAATTCACTAATAAAGATGTTAAGTAACATTTATCCTTATAATACTCTCTTGGACACATGAGCAAAATTTCAAATAAAGTCAATTCACAGTTTGATTATGATTTATCATAATCAAATAAACCTGAATGACTTATAAACACATAGCCAAAATAAAGAGGGGAGAGGGGAATTTAAATAAGTATTTTGATCTGTTATGAGTTTCTCTGACTAGTCCACCTCATTTCACTTCCAATTCAGGGATGATCTAAGCCTCAGATACGATGAGATTGGATGGAAAATCATTATAAACCAGATGTTGGTTATATTTCCCCTCTTAGCACTGCATTTATTTTTATTTCAAAGTTAATCTTCCCCAACCTGTGAACTGCACATTCATATCTATAGGTTAAATTAGAGGCCTGCTGAAGGATTAATTGTTCTCCAGCAACTAACCTGGAATGCAATGCTATCAATTTACAATGTTACAATGTATGTTATTTTGATCCCTTGAAAATAAAGCTGATCTTCTCATCATCCCTTGAAATGAAAGTTTATATTTAAATAACATGTAACTATAAACTAAAAGTAAATATGTGTATGCATATGTATATGTATATGTACATACAGTGTTATCCTATTCAGGTTTGTCCACATCTCATCATGTTAGATGCACAATATTCTCACATCCTTTGCCAAGCACATTGGGCTGCAAGCATACTCCACAGTTCTTGGTCCGCAACTAAACCCTCTGCATTCCTCCATTTAAGGCTGATGTTTTTCAGATCTTCCTGAAATGTTTGGCATCAGGTTTTCTTTGGCCTTCCTCATTTTCTCCAGCCATGTGGTGGTATCCAATTGATGGTGATCTTTGCTTATTCATGTGGAGCACGTGTCCAGCAAAGCACATTCTTCGTTCACAATAACTCACAGATCTACTTACAAGTAAATCTTATTTACTTAAATTAGACTTGCTGCTAAGTAACTTTGTTTAAGGTTTCAGCTTGAATCAAGTTAACCCATTTTACTTTTTTATTCCTGATGCAGTGGTTTATAATCTTTCCAGCCTTGAAACCCATTTCAAACCACAGCCTGTACTGCACAGTACACAATCTCTTTTTTCCTCAATCTCTTCTTCCTTTTCCCTTCTCTCTTGCTCTTTGTTCTTTTACCTCACTGATAGCTTTCATGTTATAAAATTTTAAGAAGAGGGGGGGGGGAAATTGGAGCAGTCCCATTGGGACAGTCTGTCTTAAGGTTGGAAATCCAGTTATGGCCTTGCCTGGCCATAGAACATATTTTATTCTGTTTTATTCAATTCTGTTCTGTTCATTGTACCATTGTGGCTGTAGAAAGCTCCTCAGAGCAGTTTTAATATTAACGTTCATTAAAAATACAGAGAGATGCCCAGTATCAGCTCACAGTAATTAAAACTGATCCAGCATCCTAGATTTCCAGCACAGAAGGCAGGCTGGTGTGATGACAGAACCATGAATAAATCAGGTAAGACACTGCCTGCTATCAATTATTCTGTAATTCATTCTTGGGTTTTCATGTGCTACAGGACACTGGAGGACTGATAGTGTAAAAAACAGACCAGAATAGGAATGATTCTTCATGTAATGAAAGGGAAATTAACTGCAGAAATGTGAGATGGGGCAGTAGCACAGATGGAACTTGACATAAAAATCTTATTTATGGCTCTGGAGTTTAATGGGGCATACAGCCACACAATGGTGCAAAGGATTTCAGTCTTTAGACCAGCAGTGTGCTTACTTGGATTGAATGTATCTATGTATAACTGACAGGACTTAGTGTATAAATTATATTTACAAGTCATATCCCATCGATTCCTTTAAATCAAAATTCAGAATACAACTTAATTCTCCAGCTTTATTTTAAGAAGTAGCTTTTGCAAGACATGGTAAAAGAGATATATTTTCATAAGCGTTATCTGTCGAATTAACACTATCAAAATGCACATGTTCTTCTTATCAGAGCTGCGCAAAGTGTGTAAGGAAGTTAAGTGTGGTAAATAAGCAAAGAGAAAATAGCATTTCATGTGTCCTGTGGCAAGAATGTCCCCTTCTCACATAGGCATTACAGATTCCATGTAAGAGATAAATGTAGATACAATTATCTTTGTCCAAAAGGAAGCAGATGGAATAGATCACCTTTTAAAGTCACATATAATTGCAGGATTATTATTATTATTATTTTGATTCTGCACTTAACTGCCCAAATTGAATTACTGTCATTAATGTATAACACACATATGGACTGAGTAACCTTGAAGGGATGGCATAATATAAAATGGTGTTATCAATCATGAATGAAGTCTGGCATGTACTTTATCACTCAGCAATTTATTATTATTAGCTTTTTGTGCAAAAAGCAAGATGGCAAGCTTTCTGCTATTTCAGGTTGAGCTCACTAAAAATAATATTTAAGAATGTCTTCTAGTTTTTTACACAAAAAATAGCATTTTATACACATTCAGGTGGCTTTTCCCCAAAATGTATATTTATTTCTGATTAGAAGTAATTGTAATAGATAACATCTATAAGTGCTAAAATACTTTTTCCCCTCAGGGTAAAAAAAAAGAGGAATCTTAAATCTTTCTTACCTGTGAAACCAGGTAGACACAAGCATTTAGTTTGTGGTTGCAACTTTGATTGGCTTATATCGACACAAGTAGCTCCAGGGTGGCAATTGGCTGGATAAATTAAGCAGGGATTTTCTACAAATTGGCAAAACTGTCCAGTCCATCCAGGAGCACAGAGGCACTAAAGAGAAGGAAATAATTTGGTCAAATAAACCATTTGACATTATAGTTTAAAGAATGAACAAAGGTTAATTGCTCTAGGAAGTTCATGTAGGCATTTAATAAACACCATGTCTGCTTAAATTTATTACATATGAAAGTTACTGACAGATGACAAACTGTGATAGCAGCTCACTGCAATATGATTTAGATCAAAAATTTTAAATATATTTCCAAGCCATTAAATTCCAGAAGATAGTTTAGGATTTCAGTCTGAGCAGAGATGCTTAAAGATAAAACTTATGCCTTGATCTTGCTTCACTCCTGGAAATTTCATGGATGCATCCATACTGTTATCTTGGCAACATTATCAAAAAAATTTGATATGACTATATTCTAGGATACTTTTTTTTTTAAAAAAATCCCAGATTATTTGTATAGTCTATAGTCCTAATGCTGCGTTTCCCAATCAGCAATTAACTAATTCAACCTGCTTAACTTTTTGATATTAGCTAAAGTTGGCTGGCTAGGCTAAAACGTTCCTCTAATGAAATTCAGCTTATTTTTTAAAACTTTCCAAGTTATTGACTAATATATTCTGGAAGACTCCAATCTGTGAACTGACCAGGTCAACTTTGCTTTCCATTTTGAAATCACTTAGGATTACAGAATGTTCAACATAAGTTTCATTGTGTGCTGTAATGTGAACTTCTATTTTGTGAACTTTACATTATCTCATTCGAAATCTATTCAAATTCACTGAGAAACTTTTAAAACAAGCATATAGTCTGAAAATGGCACCTCACAGTGTCAATGCACTGTGATGTAAATTCCAATTTAATTTCAGCATCTTTACATAACTCCTTATTGATGAATCACATGTCAAATATTCACATTTTTCCCTCTCACCATTTGGAGAGTAAAATGACAGATCACCGAAAAAAATTGTTTTCAATTTCTTATAAAAACTTTTATTAATTCCTAGTGGGCATATTTTGGGGCCTTCCAATAGATCTACGATATTTTTTTAATTGCCATATCGATTTTTTAATTGCCATTCCCAAAATTTGACTAGTACCAGTTTTATTTCCCATATGATTTCTGATATTTTGTTTATATTTTCATTATGCCGGAAATTGAATTAAATTATTTCCTATACTTTGCTATGGTTAGATTTTAGGGTTTATTATATTTTGATACATCAATTTATAATTTTCTCTGAGAACCAGGGCTAATAAGTAGTTCAGGAAAAATGGAAGGGGGAAGTTTGACTTGGTCAAAAATAAAAATGATTCAGTAATAATTTGATTCTCCAAAGCTGTACATGAGCAGAACTCATTGCTCTTCCTATCACTTGTTTTTAATCAGACATAAATCTCAATATCTTTTTGTAAGAAGGATGGGCTGGCATCACACCAAAAAGGTTACATATATTTATTTGATATTTGTTTGGCAAAGCCTCAGCAGGCAGTTGCCAAAATCTAACTTCAGCATGAAATGAGACTTAATAGCACTTCTGATGTTGTCTTCATCTTTGTCTTAGGATGTCTGTCTTTTTTAAAAAATAAGAAGATGGACCTCAGAGAAGCCTTTTTTTGTTTTGTTTATTCCACTGAGAATTTAGCCTGAAGGAATGGAACTTTGAATCAAGGTTGAATAGAAATGTTAAAAAGAACCAAATTAAAAGGACAGTAAAGCACTTATCATCTTTACTGAGATGCGATGAAATTCGGCATCTTATTGGAATGCTGAAAGTAATAGAATATTTGAAATTAACTATAACTCATTTAGAGTAACTCATTTAGTTTAATATAAATAAAAGGAAAGATGGCTACTTTTATTTACTGTATCAAATACTTTATAAAGTATTAATATGCATTTTACAATCAGAACAATTAAAAAAAACAACACTCTAGAAGAGACTTGTTATCCAAGCTGTTCTTCAAATCTTATGAGATATGTTGTGCATATCTCTATGTGTGTAATACACATCTCTATGTGTGCACATTTGCACTGGATAATATGAACAATACATTTTGATTATGGGTTTTATAATTTTGGACCAGGGTTATATTTGGGGAATCGTAAGGTAATTATCAACTGTTAAAATATCTAAGAAAAATACCTTTTTCATAGATCAAAGGACCAAATAACAGAATAATAAAAAGGGAAAAAATGGTAATACACTAGTAATAGTATTCAGATCTGTGAAAGCTTGTTATTGACTTTTCTTAGTTTCCTCAAGAAATTATTATCATACTATTATACCTTAGAGAAGCAGTTTGGTCTAGCGGTTAAGGCATTGAGATGGTATCAGACTAGAAAGTGGAAGAGCAGCAGTTCTAATCTCGGCAAGGGCACAAAGCCAGGTGGGTGACCTTCGGCCAGTCCCTCTCTCTCAGCCCTCAGAAGAAGGCAAGGGCAGACCGTTTCTGAAAAACCTTGCCAATAAAAATTTAGGGACTAATCAAGAAGTTGTCAGTAGTCAAGACTGTTTGAAGGTGGGTGCACACATGCACATACATATATACACACAAGACCCCTTAAAGAATAAAAGATCACAAAAGAAATTGTCTAGTTTCTTAAACTTAAGGGAGTAATTTAATCCAATTCAAAGCCATCTGTTGGCTTAGAGCAAATGTATGCTAACCTCTCCCTCCACGCCCACTTTGCTATCGGGTTAAGCAAGGTTTATTCAATTGGAAGTACTAGAGAGGAACACCATCCTTCCTCTGAGACCAGGGGGCAGGTATATGGATTTGTACAGTATTGGAAAGATGCTTAATTCAATTTTCTGCAAAGCAGAACCTGCAATCCAAATTTTGAATTAGTTGATAGAAATGAAGAACTATTCTGTCTTGGTTTTCCCCATATTGGGCAGCTGGGCAATTCATCTGCTGAAGTCTGCTTCCCAATTGGCCTGTCCAGTATTAGATCTGGAGGAAAGTTGTCAGGAATTATTTTCCTTAACAAATTCATCTAACAGCCATCTGGCAGCTCTATTCTTGCTGCACCTGCTGATCTCCTGCTGCACTTCCCCATAATCTGAGTAACTGAAGTGGTAATGATATAATTGTTGCACATTTTTGGGGGGTTTTGGGTTGTTGTTGTTTTTTCAAAGGCCACAGTAACCATACGGTTGTCAAAAATGGAATTGGCTTTCTCTTCTTGCTAAGAAAAAGAGACAGCACAAAGATTTCTAGGGAGGTTTGGGACATTTTACTCCATTTAGATTTGCTCAATTATGTTAGCCTTTGTAATGAATGGATGCATGCATTTAGCCTCCTTTGGGGCAGGAAGAGTGAAGATAGGTTGAATATCCAAAATTTTTGTGACATGCCACATGGCATACCAGCTGTCAGCTTGTCTGCCCCACCTCTGCCAAATTCAGATAGAGTAATAATAGCCATTGGCTGATTTCTTACATCTTCACCTTCTTTGTCTAAAACTTCATGTATTTGTTTTGATTTCAAAAGAGGATGAACGAAAGATTGCTTACTACAAAGGAATGCTAGTTAAATACTAGCAACTTAGTATAATCAAGTAGTATAAGAAGCAATTTGTTATGTTTCTGGTCTTTACTCATTATTGTAGTTGAAACAAAGTTTTCTTTTTTAGCCATTAAAATTTTTAAAAGAATCCTGAAAGTACGGATAGAAGAGAATATCTGTAGCTCAGGATTGAACTATGGGGTCCTTAGAGCTCTTTGAGCAAGATGGTTTTCTTGCAGACATTTCATTACCAAACTAGATAACAGCATCAGTGCTTGAAGGGAGTGGTGTTTGCTCTTATTTTTATATACTCGTGACTTGCCCTGTCAGTGTTGGTGAAAATGTTCTTTGTGGTTCCTTGATTAGGCAGTTGTTTGGAGCACACAAAACACTCCCACCAATACTGACAGAGCAAGCCACAAGCATATAAAAATAAGACCAAACCCTACTCTCTTCAATGACCCCATGATTCTGAAAGTTGCACGAACAGTAAAATCAGACATAATTGTCAGGTTAGGCTGGCTTGAATCTTGCCTACTTGGACATAACCTTGCAATATTCTTGAAAGAATAAAAAAAAATCACCTCTCAATGCTTTCTTTTGACCTCCCAATCTAGCCTATTGTCTTCCTATTCTCTGGGAGACACTTATCCATGTGATAAAGAGGACTGATCTGCTCAGGTTTTATTCCCAGATAAGTCCAGCTAGATGTTCTCACTTGTTGAAGCCATGAATAAGAACATTCCATATCCTGGAATGGAAAAAGGAATAATCTTTCCATATCATGGAGTGGTGGGGGGTCAGCCCTGGAGTAGGCTAACCATTTTCTGAAAACAAATCCAAGTAGAAATGTAGAAAATAACTTGAAAATGACATGTTATTTATTTTACATTTTGATATACTTAGCAATGAGTCTCTCCCTCCCTCCCTCCCTCCCTCCCTCCCTCCCTCTCTCTCTCTCTCTCTCTCTCTCTCTCTCTCTCTCTCTCTCTCTCTCTCTCTCTCTTTCTTTCTTTCTACCTCCCTCCCTATTTAATATACCCACCCACTCCAGCTGTCTCTGTTTATTCCATTGGAAATATTGGAAAGATTAAGCAAGGGTGTTAGGTCAAAATTTTACCAGCTGTTTATCCTTTATCTTATTTAAAACTTGCAAAAACATAGAAGGTCTCAGATCTTTGGAGCTCAGCAGCATTTTGTGATGACTTTGAAATCCCAAATCATATAGCATGCAATAGATTCTGTAAACTGCACAGTCAACTCTAAAATGTTACCTTTTTATGCAATTCCTGCAGGGAGTGTTAGCTGCCTTTTGTCACAGAAAACAGACTAATTATCCTAGCTAAGGAATATGGAAGTGACTTTGAGCAGCAAGTTCAAAGAAATACAGCAGGAAAATTTATCAGCAACAATACATATTGCTTGTACTATAGGAGGGCACATAACAACCATAGGGGGTGTAGAGACACCCACTATCTGTTTTGTATACTTGAAAGCACTAATTTGAAACTTACAGACAACTAAGAGATGCAGATAGTTTTTCTTCCTCCATCTTACCATCTAGAATTGTCTTCATAGTGATGGTATCATTCTAACAAATTGAGTATGCTAAGTAATATGCTGAATATATTAATCATTTTCTTGGGATTTAAGAATTTTGAAAACAATTTTTCATTAGCCTGGCACAAAAGCCTTTCAGAGATCATTGTACGTAATGTTTCATTAAGTGTGTATTGATGACTTAACCGCTAAAAGAAGGTTTACACACTTAGCTTGTTTTTTCCATTGAAACAACAATGGGGAATATGTCAATGAAGACTCAATCGTCCCTGTTATAGATGTCTAAAGGTTGAATTGTGACAACTGGACCAAACTTTGTAAATTTGGTCCAGTTGCTATGACTCAACCTTTAGATGCCTTCGGCTTGGATGATTGAGTCTTCACTGATATATTGCAAGCCATTTAGGGGAGAAACCTCTGAAGTTGGTGTGGTAAGAGTTGGTACATTTCAACAACTCTCTGACTCTCTGCCTAACTAATTTTGCTCTGAATAATAAAATTGCTTGGATGAGCAACAAAACATCTCAGATTTACAAAGTTTGGTCCAGTTGCCCTGATCCAACCATTAGACAACAATGGGTAATATTATCTTCTTTCCTTGGCAATTTGCTGGCATTTTATGGCCTGCTTCTAGGTCTTTAACCAGCAGAAAACAGTTATAGCTCTATCTATGGTTGAAGCTCTATCAATTTCCTTGTACCTAAGTCTTTTACTAAATAGTAAAATATACTTGCAATGTAACATGATTTCAGAACAATGGCACATTTCAATCTTTATAAGAGCAAATAATTTGGCTTTTCGGTCACTTTCCATCCAATCCACTGGTCACAATGACACAGAATGGGAGAATAATAATTTTTTTTTTCTTTCTTTCCTGGAAGCACCTTCCAAGGAAGATTCCAAAGCTATAAAAACGTCCCATTTTGTCAAGCTTTTTAAAAAGAATTTAGTTTGCTTGCCCTTATATATTCTTCTTTCTTGTGATTTATTATTATTTTTCTTCTTTCGGTGTAAATATTTATAAGCTTTTTGGGAAAACAGTAACATTTTAAAATAAATTTTAAAGGCGTAGGAAGAATTCAAGGAGGGGAGGTTTCTGTGTTTTAATCTCTTAAATTAAGTTCATCTTGAAGGCATTTTGCAGAAAAAATGTCCTTTGGGCATTATTGCACCCAGATACAGTGTGCTATTAATTTCAGCATTTTTACACCTTCTTTCCTCATAAACCATACTGTAGGCAGATTATAAATGAAATGATATATTATGGGCAAGAAAATGTTTTTAGAAATCAAATGAATAAGAATAAAAGAATTAGAAAAATGCATTTAAAGTAATAAAGTCTTCCAGGGCCTGTTTTAAAGCCATCCAGAAGGATTTCCCTTGGGATTCTCTTCCATAGTCAAGGTACCACAATTAAATCATTTTTTTCGGTTTTGTAACATGATACTTCTACCAAATAGACCCCTGCTAGACAAGAAGCATATTCAGTACTGTAGAATTTACTTTAGTGATGAAAGAAAAGAAAATACGATTAAGCTTTAAGCAAAGTGTTCTGTCAAGATTAACTTCAAAGGACAATGGCATTTACAGTTTTACAGCTGTTGAGAAACATACTGAAGTTCATCAGTACCAGGCATTGTAATAATAATTGGTAAATCAATATTAACTCGTAAAAGTTAATGCAGCAGGATTTTGTGAAATTGGAAGATCTTTCAGGGTTAAGGTCTGTTTACTAAGTAGTGTAAGGATTTGTTTTCCCCTGGTTTCTCAACTGAGATTTAATTCTTTTTCTAAGCAGTAGCCAGCAATATCTTTTAAAATCCTCTCAAATCCTTCTCAAAAACATTCTTGCTAATAACAGCCAAAAAGGATGGCAATTTGTTCATTATTACAAGAGGCAGGGTGCCTTATGTGCTCCCGTATTAGTTCTGCATCGAACTTCTGAAGATGACTTGACAAATGGATTTCCATTTTAGCAGTCCAATTTAATAGGCTATTTACCATTTACCGTATCACATTTTAATTTCTCACTTTTAAAGATTTTTTTTCCTCTTAAGACACTTTATATTTGCCCCTTAGCTGTGCAATTTGAAGATTACTTACAGAATGATGAAGATATGCTCTCTCTTAAGATGAGAGCAGTCAAGGAACATTAGCCTACCCTTTTGCCCTGTGACATTAGGAAGAATATATATCAAGAGCCAAGACTTTACAGATTTCTCTCAAATTGTTTTCCATTCCTTTCAACAGAGGCAATTTAAGGGACATCTGTGCAGATTTAAAGGAATAATAAGATGTTTGCCCTTCCACTATTTGACACAACCGTATGCCAATTCATGTAAGGTTCTGGCCTAATAAAGTTTTGTTTCTTGCAAATTAGAAAAAAAATTAGACTTTTCCTTGACTCTGAAGAAAATTATGCCAGTTTAAGCTATATGTCTTCCAATAATAGTTCTTTTTTTCTGTCACAGCAATAAAGCTGGCAAATGATGCTTTCCTCAGTGATTTAATGGGAGACATTTAGGCAATTTCCCTGGCTTGGTTTCCCATCTTACCAAGCATCTCATTCCAGTCTGAAAAACAACCACTGATCACTCCCTTTAGTTTGTGGTGAGGCAGGACTGGACTAGAAGGATGGTAGGTGGTTAGCAGACAATCTCCCCTTCGTGTAATCCCTTCTTGGCACCTGTCAGTCATGCTAATTCTTCCGAAAAACATTAAACTCTTAAACAGCCTAGGTAATAGGCCACAAGCATGATAAAGGAGTGAATTTTGTCCTCAACTAGTGCTGAAGAAATGTCTGATCTGGTAGTGAAAGATGAAGGAATCCATTTCCGACTCCTTGTGGTACCCAGAGTTATTTTTTACTCATGACTGCTGAACACATTTTTTAAGCAACAAGAGGGCTATCTGTTGCACTCGTGTTTGTAAGACCTGACAAAAACCTACGGAGAACTCCAAGCACAACAGATGCATTTAAGGAAGCTAGGCGTCCATTTGTTTCCTCCACATCATTTGAATAGGACTTAGTCTTTACAGGCACAGGCCAAATTCACAAGGAATCCATTTTACTCTTTCAAGAGCTCTCCCCACTATTATTTCTTTCTCTCACTTATTTTTAATCCCCATGCATTCCAGAGAGAAACAGAAAGCAACGTGACTCAGTCCTTTATTGATGTTATGGTTATAAAATATGTTATGGTTATGAAATATGAAATAAGATTATTTCCCTACAATTTGTTCGATTAAGTGCTCGATTACGTTGCCAACTAAATTTTGGTTAAAAAAATGCAAAGATCTGTCCACAAAGGGTTCTTTTTCCCTTTATGTAGAATTAATATTATAATATCAAAGTTTTAATCTTAGTGGGTGTATGGCTCCAAAGATTAGCCACATATTTTTTCAAGGATAAAACTGTTATCTAATTATCCTAACAGATAACCAAGAAAAAATCCATATTACCTGAGTGAATGCTCCTTGTGTTACTGAGTGACGTGTATATATAACAAGGACATAAATGTGTTGTTTTTTGATTCTCCAACAGATAATACACTTCTTAGATTGTGCTTGAAGTTTTCCTATTTTTCAAATCCCGGAACTTATTTACCATATTAAATTACTTACACTGAATCCTCCAATTATATTGAGACACAATCCTTCATTCAGACAGCTGATGCTGAGCAACCTGCAGTAGTCAATTACTTCCTCACAGTTTCTTCCAGTGTAGCCTGGCATGCAGCTGTAAATACAGCAACAGAGTTCAGAAGACTTAAATTCTGAAATGCAAATTCATAGAACAGAGGAACACAGAGTAATAGAGCTGGAGGGAACCTTGGAGCTCTTCTAGTCCACCCCTCCTTGCTTGAGCAGGAGTCTCCAAATGATTGCCAAGTCTCCTTTTGAAAGCCTTCAAGGGATGGAGCTCCCACAGCTTCTGGAGTCAAGTTGTACCACTGGTTAATTGCTCTCACAGTTAGGACATTTCTCCTTAGTTCTAGGTTGCTTCTCTACTTGGTTGGTTTCCAACCAGTGTTTCATGTCTTGCCTTCTAGTGCTATTTTATGTAATTCTATTTCACATAATTCTGAAATTTAATTCTGAAATTTTAATTTAATTTCATTTAATTCTATTTCATTCATTCCAGGTTCCACCATAAACCACATTTCCACAATGTGTTTCTTGTTATTTGGGCAGGACTTGATCAGAACAATAACAAATTCAGGCTACCTGCTGCTAATAATTTAGCCAGGTGAGGTACACTTTGGTAAAGAGGACTTCCCCCCCCACCACCACTTTTATTGGTTAAATGCCTTTATGTCGGTGTTAAATACAACCTTCTGGAACTCATATATATATCATCAACCTTGAGCTAAATAGATAATAACAAACTGTACAGCACCTTGGGGAAGCTATTAGAATAGATGGCTCTATTACTGAGAAATGGAGGAAAGTAATGACAAATGAGATTTAGGACACTTAGCTAATGATCACTATATAATTGGTATGCTAACAGTTGTCAATAGCTGACAGAAACTGGCTTGAGGAAGCAATGATGAGTGGATAATGATATGAGTATTATTCTATTTTCCTTGGTTATAATTATAGATTTTCTTTTAAGAAGAAAAAATATTTCTTATCTGCAGTAGCTCAGGAGGAGCATCCATAGGAGCTGGCAATTTCCACTGCGGCATCACACTTATGCAAAAATGAACTATAAAATCAGGGAGACACTCACAAATGCCTGAAGATGTGTGCACATTCCTTTTAAATATACACAAAGAATTTCTTGTTAGCTCCCCCAGCCCCAGTATGAGCTCTCCAAATTTCCAGGCTTCAAGATTTCCCAAATCCTCACCAGAAAAAAATTATACTATTTCCAATCGCAAATTCTTCTTGGAAAATCCTATGGGAATTCCTTTGGGAATTCCTCCCATGCAAAGCATGATTGGACTGGTACACAAATCTCAGTATTCTGAAATAAAAGTCTTTCTCTCTTATCTAATTCCTTTTGGTACTTAAGATTCCTGAAAGCAAAAGAGCTGCAATGAATGGATGTTCCTTTGGAATCATGTTATTTTATGTAACACTGTCTTTTTACAGTTTATATGGAATAAGAGCAAACCCGTAGTACTGATGATGTTACCTAGTTTGGTAATGAAATGTCTGCAAGAAAACTACTAAGCTCAGAAAGCATGAAAGACTCCACAATTTATCCACAGTTGTAGACAACGTGAACATGGGCTACACTAATTAACTTATCTTTGCCTTTGGTAACTTCATAGACAGCATTAATATCTGCAACAGGGAAGCTTTTTTACATCCACTATTTCCCATTCAATCAGGGTCCTAAGTGGATGAAGTATATCTAAGTGTATCAGCCTTCCAATCAAAGGGAAATAAAGCAGAGACAAAGTGGGGGTTTCTTCTTGCTATCTATTCTTAATATCTCTGCTGATCAATGGGATAAAAGGTGCAAAGATCAATGCTTCTGGAACCCATAAGAATGTCTCAAAAACTACTTTCTCTATTAAAAGAAAGTTCTCAGTAAATTCTCTCAAATGGAATGAGAACGGGAAGGAGAAAAAATGGTTGAGCCATAAGCGTTTAAAGCATTTATCACATTTTCTTAAAGACTTTTTACGATATTTTAGTGGTCTAGAAAACATGGGAATCAAAAAGGAATGAAGAATTGCTGTAATCTATTGTGATATATATTGCTAACCCCTAGCTACCTGTATCTCCCCATAGTACTTGACATTTGCTGGAAGAAAGTGCTATATTAGATTCTTAAATCAAGTCTGTACAGAATAAAAAGACTGAAAAGGTGAAATTAGGATACAGGATACTCATATATCAGAGCTGAAGTCAAGAAAATTAAATTGAATCTTTTTGGTTATATGTTTAGAATGGAAAACAATTCTTCCCAAGTAAAAGGAACCAGTAGGTTATGAGGCAGATGGTTAGAGGCAAGAAAACAGGACAAATGATCAACTACAGATAAAACTAGATAACTGAAATCAAATGGAGGAACCTCAAAATGAAATGGAAGAAATGATGCCAGAGTGGCAATGGTGCAGTCAAAAAACAAAAGCAAAACCTGAATACAAACGGACATAAAAACAAGCCTAGTTTTGGACATACCCTGGGGAAGTATCACTTATGCTTTTGTGAGGTACACAGTCTGATGTTCCCTTCCATATTATTTAACTTTAAAGTATTTGTGTTACTTTTAGGATTTTATTTTAACTTAAAAGAAAAAAAATAATCATCAATAGGTTGATGCTATTCAGTCTATCATTCCACCTAGGACAGGCAGAAGATGTAGTAGATTTTCCAACTTAAGGTCTGGAAGATGTAAGAATTTAAAGAGGAATGAAATTGACTAAAATTGGGAATCTCAGAAAAAGAGACTGCCTGTCTATACAAAAAAACCCTTGGGGTTATTAGTAGTATCTACTGTAACTCTGTAGAACAGTCATAATCCCATGAAATGATCAAGGGTGCAACTTCAGAGTCTTCTTCCACTCACAGCTCCTGCTAGAGAAGCAGGTGGAATCAAGACCAACATATTCTTTGCCCAGCTTCAACTGGTATACTACTTATATGCTTTTAAAGTAGGAAAACTTAGCAACAATTACCCATGCTCTTATTATTTCAAATTTGGATTACTGCAATGAACTTTAATTTATCCCTTGCAGACTAAACATTTAACAGAGTAGAAATCCACACACTGGTGAATGCAAGTTACCCTAGCAATGCCACAACAATATTGTCAGTGCTACCAGTTTGGTTCTGGATACAAATCATAGTGTTGGTTTATTATTTAAAAAGCCGGCTTAGTTTCCTTCCATTTTTTTCTTATCTTGCCTTTGGTGCTTTGGAAAATAGGTTGACCCAGTCTTGTTTGTGGCAACCCTTCAAATATCGGAACACTGCTATCTCACATCTCATCAGGAGATCATCTACCCATCCTGTTTGCTTGACCCAGAGAAGGATGCTCTTGTTTCTTCTCCTCATTATTTCCCTTCTCTTCCCTTTTCGCCCCTTCCCTCCTCCTATCCAGTCAATGGATAGAGATGCTATCACACATTTCTTTGAAATTGTAAGTGGAAGAGTGATATGTTGATAATGCACTGGTGCTTCTGGAAATTAGATATGGCAAGATAAATTCCCTAAGTCTGTGCAGAAAAAAAATGAAAATTACAATGGAAGCACCTTTTTACACTTGTAAATATCTATTACATACATTGATACACTTTGAAAATGACTTGAGTAAAGGGAGACCAGAAATTGACCTTAATCTGAACAAACTTCTAAATGACCTCTCAAAAGGGTTATTTTAAATCCTAGTCTATTTCAGATGGAGTCAGAAAGAAATGCAATGCAAAATGATACGATTCTGGAAAGGTATATATGAGCAAAAAATAAATGACACTGGAGCAACTTCCTGGCTTTTGAAATCCCCTTTAAGAATGCTTGAAGTAGCAACAAGAGCCCTTCAGACGTCCTTTTCAGAAATAGGTAGGCTTCTTCAATCTGAGAAAGATTTCTTTCTTATTCTGTTCTAAATTAGTGTTTAAAATCCAAAGAAGGGAAATCATTCAAAGATATGAAACTAATTATCTCAACCCTAAACAGAAAGCTGAATCTTTCAGCTATCAGAGTGCCATTAGATTACGTCTGGAAGCACACTTTTACTTATATGAAGGAAACACAGAACTTGTCTACTTTCTTCAGGAGTGCTTGTAACTGAATAATACCATGAGAGAGAGAGAGAGAGAGAGAGAGAGAGAGAGAGAGAGAGAGAGAGAGAGAGACTCTCTCTCTCTCTCTCTCTCTCTCTCCACTCAACCATGGAAGGTTTGAGATTGGCCTTTCTTTGGAAATCTAATAATTGCCCCATTAAATAAGGAGTCATCCTTGTCCCTTCACATGTCCCTTATGGCCTGTTATAGTAGGCATTCCCAGTAATCACTGATGCCAACAACAAATCACCACTTCTTTGTTTTTAAATTTCAAAAAGTTCTGGTTGCGTACAAGTTTCCCAAAAGCATATACAGAATTTGCATTCAGATGAGGTCAGTCTTTCTGTGGGCATTTTCTTTCTCATTGGACAGACTGAGAATAGCTCCCTGACTCTACACAGACACACTACACTTGATATTAACCCAAAGGCTGAGAAGCGATATCGGCAGCTCCTCTTTATTCAATATGTTAAAGCAAAAGCTCTAGACGGCAGCTTGTTGGCCTGCTAAAGTATATCCACAGGACATGTGCCATGTTGACCTGAAATCTTTTCGGTGGTAGTGTTTTTTTTTTAAGAGTTCTAGAAGTACTTTTGAGGAAATAAAAATCTATAACTGACAATCTGGAGGTGTCTATGGAGATTCTCAGTCATCCAGGTCATGGTTGTCCCAAAGGTGCTTTTTCAAAAGGCGACTGGACTTTCTTTGTTTTCCTTGCAGATGTTTCACTTCTCATCCACTGCTTGGATGAGAAGTGGAATGTCTTTGAGAAAAAACAAAGAAAGTCCAGTCGCCTTGTGAAAAAGTACTATTGGCAATCTGGAGGAAAGACAGGACACACTGATTGCCAGGCATCCTCAGAGTTTATTTATAGGCCACTTTGGATTGACAAATGATTTACTAACAATGCTATCAAGGCTAGTGGTGGCTGGTAAATGTTTAAGAACCAGCTTTTCTGGCTCCATTACTGCTACCACAGAGAAACTGATTAGCAAATTTCCTTTTCAACTTGACATTCCTTGCAGAATATGGGGCTGCATCTGACACCATATTCAAGTTTCTTAGGCACCCCAATGGACTACCGTCCTTTTACCTAGCAGAGATTTTAATATTCTATTTTTACAGATACTCTAAAAAGTTGTGTTTCTTTACTGCATTTTAAAAATGCATGATAGAACCTTCTCTAAGGCATCCAAATAAAAGCTAAGCAAGTGTGAAGACTTACAAATTTTACATCTTAATAATCTGAGGAAAAGATCTATAAATCTATATAAAAATGGACTAGAATTAGCTATCCGTGTACCTGGTCTTCTTCTGTAGTTAGTAGAAAAGCATTGATCTATTTCCAACAAGCAGACTGATGAGCTGCATTGTGAATTATTATCAGAAGTCTATGAATTAAGAATGAGTATCTACATTTTTCTTTTCCCAAACATGATGTTATACATGCACTGAGCAAGAGATCTGCCTTTCCAACATATTTAAATTTCATCTTGAGTTAGAGAACTATATATTTTATCTTAGAGAATTCATGTAGAAATAGTATAAAATCCCTTCTAGGCTTTACTTTTTAGTCTCCCACTTCCAGTCTCCTGGCCACTGAAAACAAAAGTTGTCTTTCTATAGAACCTCCCCAACCAAATGCAGGCTGGACTAATAAAATCATTATTTTTATTGCAATTTTTTCCCTAAAATCCAGATGAAAATGTAAACTAGAAAATATTGAAGGAGATGTTACCTGCAATGATAGCTCTCCGCCTCATCAATACAACTGCCATTATTTAGGCAGGGGGAAGGTTCGCAAAGGGTCACCATCTTTTCACAGAATTTACCTGTGAACATTGGCAAGCAGGTACATGACACATCCTGCAAAAAAGAGAGATCCAGAATGAAGGATGGTTCTTAAATGTCCATCGTATGTTCTACAATATACTAAAGAAGGGTTCCATTTCTAGGAAAAACCCTATCCAAAACCTACTGTACTCTCTGATCTTGGTTGTTTTCTTGCAGACATTTCCTTACCCAACTAGGTAACATCATCAATGCTAAAGGAATGAGGTTGGTTTTCTGTTTATATATAGTGGTTTGTCCTGTCAAAGTACATGAGTGTTCTTGGCAATTCCTTGATTAGGCTGTTGTTTACTGAGTTGTTAGTTCCATGACTCAGGTATTGTTTATTGCTTGGAGTTAATCTCTGCTTAGCTGGGAGTTGATTGCTGGTCAGGAGGTGTTGTGGTCTTTTAGCTTTTTGACTGTAGTTTTTGAATGGCATGTATGTGTTCTTTATCTCTATGTGCCCATTGATGGCTGATTTGTCTGAATGCCAGGCTTCCAGGATTTCTCTAATTTTTTGGGATTTATCTTAGTCAAGGATGCTCACCATCTCCCAGTTTAAACTATGGTAAAGTCTGTTCCAGTGTTGTGCAATTAAGGAGTTTTCATCATGTCTTCTGGCTATTAGCTTGTGTTAGTTGAAACCTACTTCCTTAGATAAGCTATCCAAGAAAGGGGGGGAATAGGTGCCATGATGATTTTAAAAAGGGGAAAAGCTATTTCAAAATTATTTAGTATTTATTTATTTGTTTGTTTGTTCATTACATTTATATGTCGTCCATCTCACTGTCAAATTATTCTGGGCAACTTACGACTGGACACCTTATTGTGCATCATAAATGCACAATAGTAAAGAATCAACATGAACTGGCAATGGGTCTAACACCATTATTAGAAATCAGCAGTTCAAGATTGACCAGGTGTACTTGGTTGTTGTTTTTTAATGCAAAAACGTATTTCTGCTCACCTCTAACCCAATGTACGCTTTAGTACTAATTCTAGAGATGCTTGAACAATTCGACCTTTGAAAATTCCAATAATAAACTGACTTCTCAAGCTAGTAATTAATTACAGGGGACTAATCTATTAATCTATTTTGCATTTCTTAACAGAGATACTTTGCTTAAAGGAAAAGTAGTTTCAAAGTGCATTTCAACATTCACATTTTGACAGCAAAATATTTTAAATATGTTTTCAAGTACATACTGTACACAAACATGGAGCTTTATGTGGATTTCTGTGTAAGAGAAAAATCATTGAACAACTGCCACAAAAAAGCAGTCCCACCGCTTTCCAAGGCATGAGGAATGAGAAAAATGAACCCCAGTACACATTTCTGTCATTGGATATACTGCCCTTCCTTGTATAAATTTCTATTCTGTAACAATAAGAAAACCAACCATGGAAAACATGCAAAAATAGCTCTAAATTAGACTTTGTGGAGGGCCAAAATCAGTAAATAGAGAATATCCAGGTCCATAAATACATTTTTCTTCTTTTCATTTAAGAACTTACAAGGAAAGGGGCCACAAAGGATTTGCTGTACCTTCATACCGTTTTAAAGAGGTAATTTTAATCTCCTTTGTAAATCCAATAAACTGGCCTAAGGAGAACATGATTTGTATCTTTTTAAGCAGTTGCTTTCAGCAGTTAAATTGCATTTTTCTCCAAGGGTCATAAAATACTTTAGGGACTGCACTCAGAATAAACTTGTTGTTTTATTGTTTGCCTGATTATTTGGGAATTGTGATACCAAAAAAATAATAATATTTGCAATGGAAGCATTTTGAAATTCACCATTTCCCTGGTCTATACAGGGGTTTTATCTTAGGAACGATATGCCCCATTTCAGGTTTTGCTCTTGTAATGGGTTTTTTTTCCTGATGCTCTCCTGTTATAGAGAGAGAGAGAGAGAGAGAGAGAGAGAGAGAGAGAGAGAGAGAGAGAGAGAGAGAGAGACTTTAAAAAAGCTTATTTTGATGCTGTTTTTTTGAGGGTTTATATATGTGAAATAAATAATCAGTGGAACAAGTTGCCTCCAGAAGTTTTGGGTGCTTCACTGGAGGTTTTAAGAAGACATTGGACAACCATTTATCAGAAATGGTATAAGGTCTCCTGCCTGAGTAGGATGTTGGACTAAAAGACCTCCAAGCTCCCTTTCAACTCTGTTACTCTGTTAAATGTTGCTTTTGCATTTTATTGTTACCGGTACATGACTTAGGGGGCATGCTCTGTCTTGAATACTCATCTGAAAAATAAACAGTTAATAACATAAATATAGAGTTTATACACTCAAAGGTGATTAAAAATGTGGTGTGGCTATGCCAAGAACTCTTGCCTCTAAGCCCTAAATATAGCAGGACTTATTTCTGGGTAAACAACATATAGTTCTGTTGTTCCAACTGCCACATATAAATGTGCTGTGAAGAAGCTTTGTGGAATTGAATCTAATGTTGACTCAAACGTTTATAGGTCTTTTCCTTAAATGGATTGTTAGTAAAATAGCAAAACTGTGTAGGAGCCAGGAATGGGTGAGAACTTCCATTCCATTCCATTTTGCTTCCTATTTCCTGGATTAATATATGGGCCAGATGGTGCACCTCTTCTTTTGCTAACACAGTTCTCAATTCAAGATGGTACCTGACTCATTTAACAATCACTTTGTTTGAGCAACGGAAAGTCTGGCCCCCAACTGTGGATATAAGTTGAGGACAACCTGAGAAGACATTTTGCCCTCCCCCCCGAAAGGCACACCTTTATCCATTATATAGAAATTATACTCACATTTGGCCGATCGTGACATATGCCTCCATTCTGGCATGGTCCCGAAAAGCATTCATTGATATCAGTTTCACAATCAGGCCCAAGGAATCCAGGAGGACAGGCACAACTGTACCCAGAAGGATTATTGTGGCATACAGCTTCATTCTGGCATGGCTGAGAACTACACGGTTTCACAGGCTCTTCGCAAAATGGACCTTAAAAGCAATCAGCGGGAGAGAAAAAAACTATTTGTTAGAAAATGGGCAAAAGCTCTTATTGTGTCCTATCAATGTATTAAGGATGAAAGTTATGCGTTAGGCTTTCAAAATAATGGGCAGAGATCATCACAGATTTCTAAGATATTTCTATCTGTATAGAAAACTCCTTTTGGCCTTTCCTCCTAATATTTGCTTGGACGTGTCATGTAAGCAAAAAAATCTCTCAGTGCAATCGTTCTTGGAGTTGTACAGACTTGATATTGATTAATTTCTTAATACAAATAAATATTTCTCCTGGAGATACGGGAAATCTCAGAAACTTTTTGTGTGTGTGTGCAGATGAAAAACTCCTTGTAGTTTCCTTGCAGTTCCAGTTCAAGCGGCTATAAGAATTTCCTTTTGTTGAAGACTTTTTGGGGAAACCGATTATCCTAACTTCATATTTCCCACCATTGGAAAATCCCTTTCCCATGTTTCTGCTTGCATCATAAAATATAATATTTTGACATAGAGTATTTTAAATATTTGTTGTTCATTAAGGCAATTGAATAATCATCATTCGGGATAACTACAATTGAGCCTTCAAAATTCTAGATTAATGCATTTTCAGTTTTCAGATACTACAGCATCAAACAGTAACTTCTTTATTTCTTGCTATTCTCGGAAAAATCTATGGATTTTCAGTTAACCCAGTCTACCAATACTTAACAGAAACATTGTGACGAGATAGAAAACACAGAGAGTCAAAGAAAGTGGAGGACTTTTGTTTTTGCCAGTGACAATTGAAGAGGCATCTTTCATATGTTCTTTCCTGTTAAAGAGAACCCATGGATTCAAGAGTTTAGCAAAATTAATTGACGCTTTGAAGGTCCTTCATGGAAAGGTACCATCTACATTTAGATCACTATGTAAGACCACTGTACAAGATCCCAATTATTCATGGCTGTCATGTTTTTGTAAACAATTTAATCCTAAGCATGTTTACTTAGTAGAGAAAGAAATGTTAGATCTACATTCTAAGCAGACTTTTCTGTTTTGTTTTTTAATATATTTTATTGATTTTTATGATAACAATCTTTAGTGCTTAGTAAACAATATGTTGTCTGTGTTCATGTATTTAAAAAAATCAATAATGATTAATTTCTACGATTCCATAATCAGTATGTTAATTAATAATATATTTGCTTGGTCTTCTCTTCTTCCAGTAGTATTCTCCTTTATCAACATTAAACAAATGTAATTCTTAATATTTTCAATACATACAAGGTTGGATATAAACATTTTTCTTGTGTTTGTACAAATAACAATAACATCAATATATAACATCTTTTCTGGTCAGCTTATGTTTCAATTGTATTTATAAAAGTTATCTTATTAAGTCACTATGTGTCCTGTTTTCAAAGTTCTTATTTAAGCTTAATTTCCCCTCAATATTCAAACCATTCTTATCAGTCATAATTTTCTCAAAGTTGATTACCTTTAAATATCTAAACTTTTCATTCACATACAGCATCCCAATATTTTCACATTTCATATGTTATAAAAAGTACTATACTACTTGTATATCTTATAACATCCACATGTAATATCTTTTCTGGCCAGCTTATGTTTCAATTGTATTTGTAAAAGTCATCTTATTAAGTCACTACATGTCCTGTTTTCAAGATTCTTATTTAAGCTTAATTTCCCCTCAGTATTCAAATCATTCTTATCAGTCATAATTGTCTCATAATTAATTACCTTTAAATGACCAATCTTTTCATTCACACACATAATTTTTTACATTTCATATATTATAAAAAGTACTATACTACTTATATATCTTGTCCCTCTTACTGTAGGGCCCCTTATATACAAACTTTATCTATTCTTTTAACCATATTCAAACAAGTGTTTAATCATATAGTACTCCATCTGGCAAGTCAAATCAAATCTCTTGAATCTAACTCTAGACTTCTTCTTTTGCCAAGTAGCTTTCCAAGTCAGTATGTTCCACTTGCCAGGGTATTCCTGTATTTTTGTAAGTGTTGTTGGGAGTAAGAAAGACAAGTTGAGTAGGATGCATGCTTTTTGTCTCCCAACCTCTAATGATTCTCCTGGCAGCTCTAAAGTTAGATCTTCTTTCTTATCCTCAAATTTGTTTTGAAGTCCTGAAAGGTAAAATATCTTTTCCATTTTCATTATTGTGGCAAAATCTTGTAGATTTTCTTCTGTTTGTGTTAAATTGTGGTTCTCTTCATTTGTAGCTTCCCCATTCAAGTCACTTTCTTCTGGTTTGTTTTCTATTATCTGATTTGTTTGTTCATTCCTTATCATCATTTTCTGAGAGGTTTTTAATTGTAAGTTTAGGTTGAAGATGTGCTCATTTATGTCATCAAAGTTGTTTTTAATCTCATCATGCTTTGAAACCATTGTCATTGGAATCTGTTGCAGCATTGCATACATTTCCTCCTGGAGGAGGAATTTGCCTTGTCTTTGAGTATTGCTCCTGCAGATCTCTGATGTTCCAGGCTAGGGCCTTCAGAAGGGAATATTAGGTGTGGTTTCCTATTATTTTTTGATAGGTATGCAATATCCATTTCGTCTCCCCCCTCCAGATAGTCTTTCACTGGTACCATAGTCTCTGTGATTAGTCTTATCAAATCAGCCAATCTTAAAATTCAAACAACCAAATCTTATATAGTTCTTATCTTTATATATGGTTATTGTAATCCGATACATTTCCAATTGTCAAAGCATCATTGAAAGCAGTGTTTTATAACAGTTCTTCTGTTGAGGGGTCTTAGAATTTTCAACCAGCCAGAATTGCAGTCCAGAATGTTTAGCCACCTAAAAGCTTTCCAGTAAATTCAACCCTAGAAGATTAGCCAAAAGTCAAGGTTTTTTTTCTCTGCAAACAATTCGTGGGCTTAGAAATCACAGACCAGAAGTTTTTAAAACAAATGTAGTTCTCACTCTGCAGTAAATGGCCCTGTTGTATTTTCTTTCTTCTGTTCCCAGCTGTTTTTTATTTGAGTAAAAACCACTGAGGTTCAAAGGAACAAGTTTTTTTTCTATTTCTAGGCTTCTTGCCAATTACTGAGTCAATGCACCTATAGTTATGCTCTAATCCTCCACTAGATGTCAGTATCTATTCATTTTCCAACTTTTAAGACAAAGAATTATTTTCTTATAGTTTCATCAATATTCTTTCAGATGTCAAATCTTAATAGTTTTCATAATTTTCAGATTTATCCAGACTGTAGTATTATTAACTTCATTTCAATATATTTCTATCGCCCATAAATATTAATTAGCCACTTCCATCTTCACTTTCAGAGGATTTTTTTTTCTTCTTGGGGGTCTTTTCCAGGAAATCGGTTACAAGATAGGAGAGAGAAGATTGATATTCTCACCCAGTTCCAAGCATGCTGTTCAACGTTGTTTTAGTTAGTGCTTTTGGACTTTGGCTGCCGGTTGCTTTGGCTAGTCAGCGAGATGTGGTTAGCCTTCCTTCCATCGGGTTGTAGGGCTTCCCCAGGATTGTGTGGATTGACCACCATCATTCCTCAATCAGTGGGGGGGCTCCTTCTTCGTTGCCTCTTCTGGCCGACTTTCTACCCATTTAGGGTCCCCTGGCAGGCGAAAACAGCTGTGGGGTGCGGAGCCCCGCAATCCCTCTGCCGTGTCACTACGATGCAAGACCGGAAGTCCTCCTAAGCAGACATCCACACTTCACCAAATCATGCAAAGATATTTGCCTGATACTAGCTGTATGTCAGAAAAAAACTATCCCCTAAAAGTCTGAAGTTGCTGCCCAGCTAGGAGAAATTATTTTTGGTGGCATTTCTAGCTCATTTTCCTTATGCAGGAGTGATGTTTTCCATCTGACTAAGGCAAAGGTTCTTAACTACTGGTGCTTATATAACTTGAGGGCACACATATAGAATTCAGGGAGTTCATAGCTAGCACTTTATTTTCCCTAATCTCTACTGAAATTTAGCTTATTTTGTTATTGATTTAATGGATTGATAAAGAAGCATATTTATGACCATAATGTTGTTTCAAAAATATTTTGATAACTGTATTTTAAGCCCAATTGGGTTCCTCTGTAATGTAACCTATATCAATGCATTTTATTTTATGCATTTATTGATTTATTTTCTGAGAAGAGGTCTGGAGATTTCACTACACTCTCAAAGGAGTCAATGGCACAAAAAGGTGAAGAATTATGGGGTCCCTGGTGCTTTTTGAGCTTGATGCTTTCGTTTCAGAGGTTTCCTTAGCAAACTGGGTAACATCATCAGTGCTGCAACACTGATGCTGTTACTTAGTTTGCTAAGGGAACACCTTCAAGAAAATCTCCAAACTCAGAGAACACCGTGTTCAACCGTGAGCTACATATATTCTCTTCTAAGATGAAGAACTCATAGCCTAGTGGGACCCTTGTCTTGGGAAAAGAAAAAAAAACAGAGACACCAAAAAAGCAGTTAAAAACATTTTTTTTTGGTCTGGATTTTATTTCGTTTTTCCCCCCAGAAGTGCATTTGGTAAAGAAACTTAGTAGAATAACTTAGATGTGATCATATCTGTATGAGAGAAAAAGTTGATCTTGCTCAATTTCTTCATCCAAAGCAAGTTTTAATGCAGTCAGCACCATACAATCCGCAAGATGTTATGCACAAATCTGTGATATATTTTATAGGTAATTTTGTTTATGTATGTTTTATAAAAATGACCCTTATTTTGATTTATTGCTGATTGGTTAATGTTGTGGTGCCACATTTTCTAATTTTATCTATTTTGTTTAGCCTTTTTCTAGATGGCAGATTCTAAAATTTAGAGTTGCAGCATATCATAAATTAAAATATACCCCATACTTCCATCTGCTTATTTTTTTGTCATGGCATAAATACACTATTATTTGCTGCTTATACACTTTGATGATTGCCTATTTAAATAGATGGTCCTTATCATGTACTTATACTTCTGTATAAATAATAATCTAGCAATATAGCACAGAAGAAAATTACTGGTGGCTGAACTGAACTATTATGTTGTCATTGATAGATCTTTTCACTTAAAATATGGAGATTACCTTGAAACTGTTGCGCCTTAATATTTTATGGAATAAATGTATTTTATCAGCCTCAAATTAAATATAAAGATTTCTGAGGCTGTTATATAAAGGAATAAGCTGCATATATTGCATTCTTATGAATGTATTTAATGAGCATGATCAGAAGAAGAAAGGAGCCATACTGAAGAGTAAATAGCACAAGACATAATGATGCAGAAAATTAATGTTTGTGGAGTCCTTGGTGCTCTCTGAGCTTGATTTTTTTGCTTGCAAAGGTTTTGTTACCAGACTAGTTAACATCTTCAATACTAAAACGGAATGGGTTTTGCTCTCTCTTTTTCTCCTTAGTAGTTCCTTGATTAGGCTGTGGTTTACTGCTTGATTAGGTGTTAATCTTGGTGTTATCTGCTGTTGGTTGCTAGTGACTTTTTCTTTTCCTTTTCTTTTCAGCTTTTTATTACCTCTTTTGGATGGTGTGTAAATGTTGCTTATCTCTATATGCCTGTTGATAACAGATTTGTCTGAGTGTCAGGCTTCCAAGAATTCTCTAATGGTTTTGGATTTAGCTTAGTCTAGGAGGGTCAGTTTCCCAGTTGAAACTAAGTCTGTCCATCTGTTGGGATATTAAGGAGTGGTTTTTTTTGTCAGAACTGCTACCTCATGCCTGCGCTCTGCAGTTGCTTAGTTCCAGTCTGCCATGAACTCTGAATGGGGGGGAGCTAGATGGGAGGTGGGAACGCTTCACTGTTCACTATATCTCTTGAGACATGGTTTCAAGGTTGGATGGATGAGAATGCAGCTGCATACCAGCTCAAACTCAAACTTGGAATGACCATTTTGAAAACATTGTCTTTGAAACTGATTGGGCAATGAGGACCAGTAATGAGAAGTACTTATGGGGGGAGGGGGGAGTTATACTTGAGGATTTTGGCATGCAGATTTCAGTTCTGGCTTTGCTTTACTGTAGTTCACTTGACTCATAATAAAACTACCTTTTGCAAAAAATGAAGCCAAGGATCATTTTTACTTAGGAGTCCAAGTTGAGGCAGAGCTGACAGCTCCCTGCCTTCTTCTATCTGCTTACTGCTAGTTGGCGTTCTTGAATGCACCCTGCTAGTCTTGGGCTTGTTTGTTCTATATAGTGGCTGTTACCCTTCACTTTCATCTTTTGTTTTTAGCAGTACATTATTATTTTTGACATCTCAAAGTCATTCTTATACATCAAAAATAAACTGTTTTCAGTGAACAATGTGGACATTCTTAGAAATTAAAACAATCCATTTCAGCTGTACTGATTTGATTTGATTTGATTTGATTTTATTAAATTTATACCCCGCCCTTCTCCCGGAGGACTCAGGGCGGCTTACAGCCAGTTTAAAACAATGATACAATACAATACAAAATTTAAAAATGATTAAAAATAAATATTCAAATTTGGCCGCTTCTACTAAAAATTTGATTAAAACCAATTTAAAATACCCCTAGGCCAGTCCTGCCCGCTGAA
>NW_015387657.1:73025-88650 GCF_001527695.2 Protobothrops mucrosquamatus
TTAAGAAACAAATATTTCCATAACATTTTTCACTCTTGTCTGGGCTGTGTTTTCATTGCCTAACTGCTACACTCTCCCAAAGGTTGAAAATTATCTTTCTGGGAATGTCAGATGGTCATAAAATCTATTTGGTAGCAACATGTCTTGCTACCTACATCAAATAATAAAAAAAAATCACATCAACATCCAATTTTCTTGTCATTTCCCTTTTCATTCTCACAAGACTTTCACTAAAAGGGGTGACATTTTAGAAGTGATCCTGTTTTACAGTAGCAAAGGAAGAATACTTGATTCTCAAAATACACAAATAAAGTTTCACTTGGAGTTAGTCTTCTGAGGGTACCCAAACAATACTCAGGGGACTTACCTGTTTAGTTTCAGCAAAGGAACTGCACCATGGAACAAGCTCTATTTGAAAACTATTCAGTAGGATAATGTATGACTAAGATTCCAATTTATTGTTTGTTACTGTATGAATTTTCTAGTGGGTTTTACTTAACACTGTTCTCTTAAGCCTCATCTTCTTCAATACTTCATGACTACCTAAGTTTGTGTGATGAAAAATACTGCTGAAAAATCTAGTAGGAAGAGAGCACTTTGCCACTGCAAGTGGGAGTAGGAGGGGTATTTTTTAAAAAAAAATATTATCAGTGAAGTAGAGAAATAAAAGTCTATCAGCTACTTCCTAAAATTAATAATCTAAGGACATCTTTCTCTACTTTGGAGAAAGACACAAGCTTTCCTGTTTCTCAAAGAGGGAAGAAAACTACATAATACTAGTTTGATTCATCTATATTTATGAACAATGATGTAAACTGTAAACAGTAAAGGATACTTTGAAAAAGTCATTTGAAAAATAACTTTAAACAAATACCGAGAAACATAAAGGTACAAGCACAGACTGATTATACTTTTATAAGCAGATTTAGAACACAAAAATTCAAAAATTCTGAAGTTTCCTGCCTTCCAGAGAGCCAATGCACCAGGAATATTTCTATGAAAAGTTATTATTAAATAAATATTTTCTATCAAAGTTATTGACATTCTTCCCTATATTTTTAGTAATGATTCTCTGGCCATTTCAGATTTCTCCATGACTTTCCTAAAAAAAGCAAAAACAAAGCATAAAGTAGAAACTAATGTTTCGATGATCAGATATGCACAGTGGTGGGATTCAAATATGCGAACAACCGGTTCTCTGTGTGGATGCCGCTTCCAGAAGTCCATTCTGGGCCTGGGCAACAAAAAATTAGCTACTGGTTCTGCTGAATTGGTGCGAACCAGCTGAATCCCACCACTGGATATGCATCAGTGATTATCTGCAGGTTGCTCTGTGTAGGCAGCGACCTTCTGTCTGAAGGAGGCTCACTACATGCAGCATGCCCCATGCATGCCCCATGCAAAATCACATTTTCAAAGTGCCAAGGCTAAGCAT
This sequence comes from Protobothrops mucrosquamatus, assembly GCF_001527695.2. NCBI lineage: Eukaryota > Metazoa > Chordata > Lepidosauria > Squamata > Viperidae > Protobothrops > Protobothrops mucrosquamatus. Next base: position 74,461 of record NW_015387657.1, read on the forward strand.
TACAATCTATTTGTCATAGATCTTGCAAGGAGGAAACTGGGATTTTTCACTCTTAGCTGATCTATCTGGGAACAAAAGATCACGGGAATAAAGTCCAGTTAGTATTTATCTTGCCAGGAGTGGGGAGACAGGAAAGCACATTGAGGACAGATGATAGACATTTTCCAAAATATATGAAGTAGCAGAGGGGACTTTGAATTTTTTTTAAAAAAAACAACATTGTGCAATCATATGGCCATTCCAGGAAATGCTGGATATAAAGCCTCCAGTTTGCAAAGATCCAGAAATTGCTTCTTGCTAAGCTTTTTAAAAATGAGAGAAAAATGAAAGAGACTTTCAATTGCCTTGTGCATTTTAAACATTAAGACCCGTCCTGGTCTGTGGCTGAAGTCATAAAACAATCTTCACATAAAATTTGCTAGCTCTCATGGCCAGGCAGACGTGAAATGGGAGCTCCTTGGACCTATTCATCCCTAAATATGTATAGTATCTGCAGAACTGCTTTGACAAAGTAGGCAAAGTGGGCACATGTTAATTTAAGTGTCCCCAATGGCCCTTCAATCACAGTGCTAAAAAATAACAAAAGTGTTACTCAGCATATAAAAGCATCCTTCTGCAATTTTCAACATTCTTTATGAATATTGTTATGTGAAGCAAATTCTAGCACATGTGTTCTCCGTAAACAAAAAGTGCTTGTCTCCATTGATAACTTCATGCTACTTTTGTGCTATTAACATAAAGTGGCCTCATCATTTCAACAGTTATTCAGAAACCTTTCTAGAAGTGAATGTGATGCATTTCCAGTTCCTTCAGAAATTTGTACTAATATAAAAATAAAAAAGGCAACTCTAAACGTGTCTATGTGGCTATGAGGTGAGCACAGATAACTTAAATTATAAACATATTAGAACTGATTTTGAGCCTGAAAAGAAGGGTGTTTTTTTTCACCCCTTTCTAATCTGATCTCTCTCTCTCTAGAACAGGGGAGTCAAACTGCCGCCCTGCAGAGGCCACGCCCACCCCAGCTCCAGCCATGCAAAAAAAGTCGTGATATGTCATGACACATCACGTGACGCGGCGAGTTTGACACCTGTGCTCTAGGACATAGATCAAATGTCTCTTCGTCTTTTTTTTCTGTGATAACCTCTTATAGTTCCTAATAAGTAATTTAGGATGGTAAAGATGCACTTACACAAAGGCACACAGAGTAGATTCTAAAGAAGCCATTAAGAAAATAATGCTGGTTTTTTTCAGGGAAAACATGAACCTGCAATCTAAATAAAAGCTTATAAATCCAAGAAACTTTCCTGAAACAACTGAGAACATAGAGAAGGATACTTGGATATTTTTCAGCCAAATGTATATGTATCTTTAGGGGTAAAAGATGTCAGGCTATCAGCAGTATCAGAAAGACGAAGTTCAGAATGAACTGCTGTGAATAAAGACTGCCAAGAACAACAAAGAAACTTTCTTCAGGTATGTTCAGAATAAAAAGAAAGAGCAACCAGCTGTTCTGGCCTCCATTTATATTTTCTGCCTCAATGACTGATGTGGTTTCCAGGAAAAAAAAATCCTAACAATGAGAATGGTTCCAATGTTCCAGCATTGGAACAGCCTGCTTTGGAGATGATGGACTTCCCTTCTTGAAGGTTTTTTTTTTAAATAAATTAAGAAGTTTTATTTATTTATTTATTTATTTATTTATTTATTTATTTATTTATTTATTTATTTATTTATTTATTTATTTATTTATTTATTTATTTATTTATTTTTAGAGCTTTCCTAAGCTTTCAGTACAGTGCAGTCACATTGGCATCCTCTTGCAATGGGATGAGCTCACCCTGCTCATTCCAGTGGAAAGAGCCTACTACGGATCCCATCAATTAAGGATTTCCAACTGGTGGGGTCAAGGAGAACAGACTTTTCTGCTGTGGCCCCCACCCTGTGGAACATTCTGCCACTAGATGTGAGAACTGTTTCCACCCTTCCTGGCCTTCTGGAGGGGCATTAAACCTGGTTTTGTCAGTTGGTTTCAAGCCCAGAGGGGGGCATTTTTCACTGGAGGTGAAGAGATGCCATCCATCTCCTTGGTTTTAATTTTTTAAATGACTCTTCTTAAGTTTAATTGTTTATATATTTATCTTTTTACTGTTTGTAAGTCACCCAAATTTACCTTATTGGTGAGATGGTTGCATATACATGTAATAAATAAATAGATAATAAAGTAAATTTGACTTAGCATCTCCTACCCATGTTGGTTTCCTGTTCCCATTCATTTCTTCTGTCATGAAATAATAATTATTGCTCAAGTTTTTATTAAAATCTGCTTTCCCGAAACATAAGATATGACTTAAGCCACATTCAGCTTTAATATGAAGAATTCCAACAGATCCTTAAGCTGCTTCTTCACATTAACAAAAGTCTGAATGGAAAAACTGTAGCTGAGGTCTTTCAGTGATTGCAGGCAGCTACTGCAAGTACAAGAAGAAGCTTCTAGAAATACTCAGAAACCTCTTTGGATAAAAGGTAGTCCTCTTGGACAACTGAGTCCAAAATTTTTGTTGCTAAAGGAGACCGTTGTTAAGTGAGCTTTGACCCATTTTATGACCTCTCTTGCCACAGTTGTTAAGTGAATCACTGCAGTTGCTAAGTTAGTAATATGGTTGTTAAGTGAATCTGAGTTCCCCATTGACTTTGCTTGTCAGAAAGTTGCAAAAGGTGACCCCCACTGATTCCATGGGTTAGTGCAACTGTCATAAATACATGTCAGTTGTCAGTGTCCAAATGTTGATCACGTAACCATTAGGATGCTGCAATGGCTGTAGTATGAAAAACGGTCATGTCACTTTTTCAGTGTTGTTGTAACTTTGAACGGTCACTAAATGAATAGTTGTAAATTGAGGACTATATTGGCAGTGGTGGAATGAGAATATATATAAAAAAAGAAGCAAATAGTGTCTCAGCAGCAAACAGGAATTTATTTTCTTGTTGAGATAAGTGCATACGGTTTCACACAGAGCTGAACATATGGTTATTTTTTTCACCAAAAAAATGTTTCCATTATTTCTGGTTTATTTGCCAAGTCTTCCATATGGTTTAGGGTCAAGGCTGAAGAGGAAATTAACAGTTACCCAAGCTAGGGAGAGCTATTATGTAAGTGTCAGCTTTTTGCAGCAATCTCCACCGTGTGTGTGTGCGTGTGTCAAAATATTCAAACTGATGACTAAAGCAGATCAAAGTTCGATCCATTTTGTTTCTGTGATAACTATGTGTGACGATGTGGCCATACCCATCATGTTGCATATTTTTATTCTCTCCTCACCATTCCGACACTCATTGACTTTAGATCACAAAGAGCACACCCCATATCCGTTCATTTGAAAGGTGAGAGCAAACAGCCCCAAGGTTGCAAAAGTCACATCTTCTCATTGGCCACAGGCAATCAGTTGTTGTATATGGTGTCATTCTAATGTAGAGGAGCTATGTTTGTAAGTCTTCTGTTACGTTTTCTGTCTTCTTCTGTTAAAACTTCTGTTAAGTCCTCTGTGAGAAGGAGTCACTTCTGTGTGAAGTGTCAGCAAATCTGTGATTTATTGCCAAGTCTGGTTGAGTACACTGTCAAGTCAAGGATAGCTGATCTCTTTTTGTTTCAACTTCATTTCATGAATTTGAATGTCATCTAATGATCACACATGGGAGATTTTGTCTCTCAACAAATGTTGGAAAATTAAAATTCCCCTTCATACCTCCTAGAAATATCTGTGATAGTAGACAGCAAAACAGCTGTAAACTGCGTTCATCACTATCCTACAGTTAATTTTCTTTCCATACAGAGAATTTCTGACTAGAAGCAACTTTTTTTAACATTCACTTTTTTTCTTTCTTTTGCTTTTTAGCATTTTGTAGTCTTGAGTGACTCTATTCCAATTAAGTCATCATGTAACCCACTAGCCATATACTGTATTATGTCCAGTTCTTAGCTGCCTTCCACCTCATTGTTAGTAGTGTGGCTAACTGGTAGTATTCAGGCTATTACTGGTAGAAAAAAGGGAAGTTGGTTTTGTCACATTGTAAGAAGTTTAATTTTTGTTAATGTATATATACTGTATAAAAAAAAAACCTGTCAGGTCAACCCATACTCCTGATGATTTCATTAATATATTAGTGCATCATTCTTAGTATTAATGGCTTTCTTACTTTGATACTTCCCAGACTAACCTAGAGCCTTGGGATGGATAGATGGATGCATGGATGAATAGATGGATGGATAGATTGATTGATTTCTATTTCTAGGCTACTTACCAAATAAAAACAAAATGCAATTCAAAACAAGATGGGATGCTGGCTGCTTACCTTCTAACCCTAGATTAAGTCATGCAGGACTTATAAGCTTGCCTTAAATTCTTATTTCTTAATTCCCTGATACTTCTTTGTTCCAGAAGGTTCCTAATCCATAAAAAAGGGGAATGGAAAAATGTGAATTCCTCTGTTTCCAATATTCAGTGTGCATATTGGCAGCACTGGGGGAAAAAAACTTTCCTGTGATACACACTCCAATAAACACTCTTTTATGTTTATTCTCACTGCACACATTGCCTTGGAGAATAATAATTGATAGCCTAATATTAACATATATTCGGGCCACTGAAGTTGAATTTTCAATCCCCATAAAGTGCTATACATATTCCTGAAGAGTAACTGAATGTTTGTTAGCAAGAAAAAATAGAAGAAAACTAATTTGAAAATAAAATATTGCCCAGGATTTATCTGCAAAGAAGCTCATTTTGTTGCAGGCTTGGAAAACTAATTGATAAAAATAACCTTTTTCAGTTGGTTGGTTTTATAGCCAGAGAGACAGGCTATATTTCTCTAATGACTTATTACTGCTAAGCAAAAAAACTAATCAAATGATGCCCTGATCCTTAGAAGAAAACATTATTCAAATATGATGATACATTTCCATACCTTCAGAAACTCATACTAATACATGCCAGCAAATAAATTTTACACAATTATAGGGGTTTCAAATAATCTTTTATATTTTTATTAATTTATTTTATTTACTTATTTCTTACCCACCATGCCATCTTTCAATCATATGCCTCCCTATATTACTCAAAATGAAATCTTAAAATCCTTGGTGATATCTGAGTCACGATTGGAAAAAATCCAGATACACTCACAGACTTGGGTGAAGGCACTAACTAAAATAATTTATCCAATGATCTTGAATACAGTGATGAAACAATAGCATGTATTCATGAAATTTTCCACATTATCTTCAGAAATTGTGTGTTTTGCAGTATTAACCTAACATTTCTTATACTGCCTTTGCAGCTGAGTTCACATACTGCACTAATTCACTCGGTTTGCTTGTTGAGAGAATGAAGCCCTCATGTTTTTGTAAATTTAGCACTAAAATGGGAACTCAATCAAGTATGATTTTTTCCCCAATAAAACATGGTTTCACAAACTGTATACTACCTACCTCTGATTTCACTGTACTGTAAAGCTTTCAAGAAAATTTATTGCCATAAAAATACACTTTTAGTTGATTAGTCAAAATATAGGTAAATTATATTTGTATCTTTCCCCAGTTCAGTTAGTTTATCTATAATATTCATCCCACCGCACCACACAAATTTTCTTACTGTAACTAATTAAATAAGAGAAAGCTCAAGATAGTTTCAAGTAAAACTTCCTGATTTGAGGAAAGTACTGAAGCTGCTTTCTAGCAATTTAATGCAAAGCAAATTGTCTACTATCACTGGGTAAACAGCCTTAAGATGTTGTATAGATAAAATTGTAGATTTGATACATTTTCTGTACTGAATCAATGACTGAATTCAGAGCATAATGTTAACCTCCTCTTTTAGGTTAACTTATATGAACTGCACTGAAGTACTGACCTTTCATTCCCTTAATACTCACATTTTGGCAAGTACACACATAAACAGGAATAATGACCAACAGAACCAAATTCTAATTGTACTCTCTCCACAGTCAAATCAGATTTGCAACCTCCAAAAAGTTATTATATTTATTATGTTATGGTATGCACATTTTGTTTTGTTTTGTTTTAAGCCTATTTCTGAATGAGGAGGTAAAAGAGAATCTGAAATAAAATGCCTCTGGCTGGAGACAGAGACTCAGAAGACCGAAGTCTTATTCATACACAAACCAGTTACATGTATTATGAAGAATTTCTACTAGAAACATTGAACAACTTCTAATTTTCATAGAGGAGGGATTTGTTTTGGCACAGAGATACATCCTAATTATATGGAAAAGCCATCCATCCATCCATCCATCCATTCATTCAATGTATACTCCAACTTTCAACTCAATTGCAACAGTTTAGACTTACTATATATGAGGTTGTCAGAAGTAAGTCTTCATCCTGGTTCATCCAAGCCGGGGATAAATAAGCAACATGGCGACTGCTTTGGGAAGAAGTTTACAGTTTATTGAAGAAGCAGAAAGATGGTCCTTGCAAGAAAGAGCAGAGGAGAAGAAAGAGGACTTGAGCACATGGGCAGTAGGTTTTTATACCCCCTCTAGCCTTTTGTTTGGAATAGTTTCCTGTTCCTGTCCGTACTTGGAACTCCTATAAAGACTCACAAAAAGATCCGGAACTATAGACACCAAATTAGGATAATAGTATAGGACGAAGGGTCCACTACCCCGATTACTGAGGATCTCAAACCCACCCCGTACGTCTAAAAGAGAAACAGAAGAACTAACGAGACCGAAGTTGAAAGACTTGGTTTTACATCTGCATTTGTATGGGGCTAGTTCTTGCTTGGGGCAGAGAGATAGATTTGGGGCCAGGTTTGGTTTAAAAAAAATCCTTTTGAGGAAAAATATATTTTTCTGCCCTTCTAATATTTCCTTCTCTGGGCTAACTCCCCTCAAGGTGATAAAATTAAAACAACTGTTAGATGATAACAAAAAGTGAACAACAAGGTTACCCAAAGAGCAGATTTCACTCCAAAAATGCTTTCTGGAACCTCTATTTATTTGTAATTCATTTATTCATTCATTCATTCATTCATTCAATCAATCAATCAATCAATCAATCAATCAATTTCTATAGCCACCCAATTCAACCAAGTGATTCTGGTTGACTTACAATTATGTTCTTTCCATGAGCTTGTTAGTGTCATAGTACTTTCAGGATCCTAACTCTAGGTGAATGGCATGCTTAACAGAAAACTAAGTTTACTGTTAAAGCCCAATTCTTTGACATGAAATGAATCGACAAGTTACTATTCTTTTCATCCAGGTCCCTTTCTTTTTAGGTGAGGATTTTCCTTTGTGGGAAGTCACACCAGATTGTAATAATTAGTCCAGAACAAGTGAGTCCTCACTAGACTGCTGTGAGAAATTTTCAAAAGAGGGTCAAACATGAGGGCAAAGTCAAAGTGCCTCAGTGACCTTATCTTTTAGATCATCTTTGGCTATGGCCTCAACTTCAATGTTTTCTGAGCAAAGATAGTGATAGCAGTGACCTGTGCTTCAGTAACCTCTCGTTTTCTGACATTTACACACATAGGACTCCCCTGAAAAGTCAAAAGGCTGTCAAAAACAGGCACTGGGGATATGGTTGTGTTGAATTTGAAAAACTTCATCAATTACCTATTCATTTCCAGAATTAATTCAAGGTTAGGATGTTGCTATCCAAACCAAATTGCCTGCAAATCTATCTGTAAAAACAGAATGGCCTCTATCTGTCTGCCAGAGCTCCTATATGGATGGAATTGGGTGGGGTGAGGGATGGGATGAGGGGACAAGGGAAGAATCGGTCTTATTACTTGATCCTATGCCAGGGGTATCAAACTGGCACCTCACGGGCCGGATGCATCAATACAGACTACGCCCACCCCAGCTCCGCAAAGGCAAAAAGCATCATGATACATCACGATATGTCACATGATGTGATCGAGTTTGACACCCGTGTCCTATGCTGAATAAAATCAGATTATTATGAAACCAGAAAAGAAACATCCTTATTCAAAGAGTGCCCTGATCACCAGCCCTAACATTTTGGTGCATGGCTGAGGCCACTCTGTTCTACTACGCAGTTTGGAATTATTAGTGAACATTTACTAATACTAATACTATTACAATACTATGGGATTGGTGCTCATCCTCTTTTGTTCTGGTCATTTTATTTATTGATTGACATTTTACTGCTGTTTGTTTGGTATTATGATTCATCCTAGGAATTTTTTTATGAAAAACAAATGCAACTTTGGATGAATGAATATTGCTTTTAGATGTGTTTATTCCCAGTCAGATACTAATTTATACAACTAAATTGTAAACTTATAAACAGACACATAAACATATTTTCAAGATTGACTTAAATTTATCAAGTATCATTAAGTCAATTAGGAAAGTGAATACAATGACATCGTAAAACTGACAAGTTTTCATAAGTAATTGATATTGTAGCTCTCTGTTTGATTAAAAACTTCTAGTTTCATAAAGAAGAAATGCAATGCTAATTTATTAAGGAAAACAAATTCCTTTAACCAAGTAAATGTTTGAAACTTAAATGTCATTAATCAAAGATGTTTTACAGTAAAGGTTTACATTTTGCACCTCTGACGCATTGTTGGCAAATTGCAAAAACATATATTTTTACAAAGTCTAGGAATTACTACAAAGTATATTGATCCAATACCTTGCAAGTAAATCTAATAAAGACTATATCTGAGTTACAACAAGAAAGAGCAAAGACAGTCTTATCTAAAGTTGAGTGAGGATCTTCCCTTCTTAGGGCAAGTGTTTTATCAATAGAACTAAAGGGACTATAATTTTTATGGGTTTTTTTCCCCTTCTGTCACTTTCTTTTTTTTTTTACTTCTGAAAACCTGAAGGAAACTTTATTGATTTTAAAAAATGCCCAATGCTCAGAACAGTACTGCCTGACGTGAAAAACAGGGGGCATTATCAAATATTGATTGCAATTGCACACTAGCAACCACTGACTGGATTTGGCATTTTGATCCCCCTAACGACTCCTTCTCAAGATAGGCAGATGAGATAGGCAGATGTTGTTTGACGGTGTTGAAGGTATGTAATGTGTTCCAAGTAAACTGCCTTTTGCAGTTGATTGATATTACACTAAAAATGTGAAGTTATAGATGCCAGTTCTTTAGCTGGTGTTTGTCTTCATACACATTGAGTTCTTCTCAAGAACCTAGGATTATTGATATTGACAGATAGCATTATTATGGTTGGTCGCACAGTCAGCCAGATGTTTAGACTGGATTTGGCATCTTTATCCATTTATCAAATCCCTCCCAAGGGCCTGGGAGAGGCAGATGTTGTTTGATGGTGTTAAAATATCACTGAAGGATGTAAGCTGTTCCAAGGAAAGATGCCTTACATACTGCATTTATTAGTGATATTCCAATAATTCTACACGTGATTGCAAGCAATATAAAACTTAAGAACACCATATTAATAGTGGGAATGTCTAGGTTCAAATACCAACTCAGTTACAAAGTTAACTAAACCTACTTCACCAAAGGGCTGTGAAGAGAAATGAGTAATGGTGTAGAAACCATGCACATTGGCTCTCACTGTTTATATAAAATACAGCCTAAAACAAAATATTGCTTTTATATTACATAAAACGATTGCGCTATAATTGTACTGTCTGGTGGCCCACACAGATTTAAACATGAATTTGCAATGGGCAGTGGTAAAATCTTAATAGATAGATAGATAGATAGATAGATAGATAGATAGATAGATAGATAGATAGATAGATAGATAGATAGATACTGTAGATAGATAGATAGATAGATTTTGAATTCAACAACATGTTTTGGAGATAAGTTCTTTGCAGGATATCACCAGCTCAGGGTTGAACTCTGGGGTCCTTGGTGCTCTCTGATGGGGTTTTCTTGCAAACATTGATGATGTTACCTCGTTTGGTAATGAAAGTTTGGCAAAAAAACCCACCAAGCTCAGAAAGCACCAAGGACTGCACAGTTCATTTATTGGAGTATGTTTCCCAATTTGATGTCAGTGGCTTTTCCTCATCTAGAAGTTATGTTGATGGTTCCATTTTTTTGGGGGGATGCTATTGATTCCTGATAAGATTGTAGTATTACATTAAGATAAATTTTGCTAATATGGCTCTGAAAGCTGCACTACTCACTTTTGTGTGCAGAAGAAATGATTTCATTTAATTTCATCCATCCAGCAAATGTGCAACCTCTTTGAAGATGATTATTTATTCCGTATAGTGTGACAAATACATAGTTTGTTTTGAATTATAACTTCATCTCAATTTCATTTTATGATTTTCAATCTGAATGCATGTACATGAGTAATGTTAATTTTATTTGACTTGGGTTTTCCAGATCAAAGGATTATAACTCTATTGATCTTCTTTCATATCACAGTATCATGATATTCTAGCTTACATATATTACTCCACATTACATTATAACAAAATAGAATATAAATACATTTAGATTTTTCCAATTATATATGTGATTTCATGTCTTTTTTGCAGTACAGCAGTAAAGCTCCTTAGTATATTAAGCACCTTTATCTGAGGCATATATGATATTTATTATCTCCCATAGCCAGCCGGATCAGGTCAGCATCAAAATAGATTATTTTAATGCACTTTTGTTTGTTTTTTCTTATAATTGGACATATACATTTATTAAATTCCAGCAATAGGCAATATTTTTATAGTCATAACAAATGTAATCATCAAATCGCAATATCAAAGGTTCATATTTATCTTTATCAAGCAAAAAGTCCAAAAGTATTCTCCATGTAGAAAGAAAACTAGTCAATTTTTTATCTTTGACCAAAGCTGTTAGTTCTGCCATCTCAACCATTTCTGTTAACTTCATCACCAATTCTTCATTATGACAATCTGTACATGCTTCCAACCCTGTGCATACAGGAGCATGGCAGCAGTTATCATGTATGGAAGCAAAGTCCATATTTTCTTTCAGTCTATTTATCCACCAAACCTAAAAAAAAAAGCTTCTCATTTCAACTATACATCGAGTTTAATAATCTTCTGGAAAAAACAAACGTATCTGATCCCAATATTTCTTAGCACTTTTACAAGTCCACCATGATCGATAGAAAGTACCCTCAAATGAATGGAATGGAATAGAATAGAATAGAATAGAATAGAATAGAATAGAATAGAATAGAATAGAATAGTTCTTAGTACTTTTATAAGTCCACCATGAATGATAGAAAGTACCCTCAAATTAGAATACAATAAAATAGAATATTCTTTATTGGCCAAGTGTGATTGGTCACCCAAAGAATTTGTCTCTGGTGCATAAGTGCTCAGTGTACAGAAAAACAACAAAATAACATAATTATAAAATGCCAATAGACGTAGGTAATAGGAAAGATGAGAAGGATAATATTAACACAGTCCTACTACATGGTTAGAAATCCTTAGGCATAAGACAGTGCTGTAGAGAAAACTATCTTTGTGTCTAGTTATTTGGGCATGCAATGCTCTGTAGTGGCATCCAAAGGGGAGAAGTTGAAGCACTTTATGTCCAGGAGGAGTCTGTAGATATTTTCTCAGCTCTCTTTCTGGCTTGGTTGTAACAAAATTGGTTATATTTCTAATATTTTTTTTTAATAACCAATTTCCAAGCAGGACAGAGAAATAAATCTCTCCTCTGTCACTTTTCTTTTCCTACTGGTATGTAAAGACAGGGTACCTGTTGAATTCCAGGAATCAAAGCAGCATACAGAAAGAAGAAAAGCTTAAAAGAGGAATCAGAAATTAAATAAAATGGGGGATTGGGAAAGGGCTATCTCTCAAAGCATTAGACAATAAAGTACTTTAAATTACAACTTATTCAGAAGCCTTTGTTAGGATCCATCTAGGATCCATCTAAGAAACAATTCTATCTTGTCCCCAATCCAGAATTAATATGACGTCTTCAAGATAAGAATCTTTTGATAAGTCTATGGTTTATAAATGTATCCAGTCTCCTTTTAAAGCATTCAAGTTAGTAACAATTGCCATATCTTGTGGTAATAAATTTCAGAGGTTAATAATGGAAGGAAGTGTGCATTCTATTTCTAAATCACCTTCCAGCTGACTTCATTGGATGATTCCTCCTTCTAGAGTTTTCAGAGAAGAAAAATAAGCTTTCCCTGTCTAGTTTTCTCCCATAAAAGGATCCTAAGAAAACAGAGAGATCTGATTATTTTATACAATTGTGAAGCCATTTCTGTTTTGTGTACAGGCAAAATTTCCCTTCTAACAAGAACAACTAAAGAAAAGTTAATCAATCAGTGACAAAAAGAACAGTAGCTTGTTGGTGGGATCCCTGACAAAATAACAGAATAATAGCAAAATTGGAAGGGACCTTGAAGGTCTTCTAGTTCAACCCCCTGTTCAAGCAGGAGACCCTATATACCATCTTAAACAAATGGTTGTCCAGTCCCTTCTTAAAAGTCTCTAGTGTTGGATCATCCACAACTTTTTAAGGCAAGTTGTTCCACTGGCTAATTGTTCTTATTGTCAGGAAATTTCTCCTTAGTTCTAGATTGCTTTTCTCTTTGATTAGTTTCTACCCATTGCTTCTTGTCTTGCCTTCTGGTCCTTTGGAAAATAGGCTGACCCCCTCTTCTTTGTGGAAGCCCCTCAAATATCAGAACACTGCTATCATGTCCCCCCTAGTTCTTCTTTTCAACAGACATTTTATTCTATGCTGATAAGCTAGAGAAGCTGATCGCCCTGTTCTGACTCATGCAATACTTATGATACCTAGGGCCCTCAACAGCTCATAATATTAAGACCTACCATTTGAATTGGCCTCGGTCTCTGGTAGCAGGAGAACTGTGAAACTAAGAAGCCAAGGAGTGCTCTCAACAAATCAAGCCAAAGAAGCTACTGTTGGGGAAAACGTCCTATCTTCTTTCTTTTCTAGCTGTTGAAAGCTTCATCTGGATCTTGGAGGACCGGAACTGTGGGCAAAAGCAGCCCAGAGCTACAAAAGAAAAGTAATTCTTGTTCTTTCTTTTTGCCCCATCAATCCTAGAAACATTATCTTAATCTCCATGCCATGTAGTACGGGCAAAATGTACTCCCAACTTAAAGTGTGTGCATGCATGTGTGCAAATGTGTTGTACATTCTCTTCCTTGTTGTCATGATAGGAAGCCTCCAAACTTCTGCTATTCCCACCATAGCAAGAGATTCTTTTTAACTCCTCCTTCTATATAGCTAGAATCTCTTCCTTAACCTGTCTGAACTTCAGATTTTTCTATCTTTTGAACTACTGTTGTCAGCAACAGCATCACCATCTCATTTTTATGAACAAGAGAGTTCAAGCTGTTGCACAATATCATATAAATATAAAGAAATGAACTGGTAGATACTCTTTAGCAATAGCAATAGCACTTAGACTTGTATACCACTTCACAGTGCTTTAGTGCCCTCTCTAAGCAGTTTACAGAGTCAGCCTATTGCCCCCAACAATCTGAGCCCTCATTTTACTGACCTTGGAAGGATGGAAGGCTGAATCAATCTTGAGCTGGTCAAGATCAAACTCCTGGCAGTAGAAGGCAGAGTTAGCCTGCAATACTGCATTCTAACCACTGCGCCACCATGGCTCTTTAATCTATATGTTGATGGTGTAAATTGTATCATGACTAACAAGCTATTAAAATGTGTCAAACATAACTTCTCTCCATAATTTATGCTGTCCACTTATTCATATATAGTGAATGACAGTAACTATTATTTTTTTCTTTCCTTTGTTACATTAGTATGAAATAATAATTCGGACTGTGATAGTAATAAAACTGCATCCCTGTAAGGATCCACAAAACATATTGTAACAGTGTGGTGGTGTTACTACTTATGCCTAAAGTAACTGATTTCAAGCACTGTTATCATAATTTGTTTCTATAATAATTTAATGTGCTGTCCAAATGTCACTATTAAGACTGCATTCCTTTGAGGCCTATTTCTAAATTTATAGGACCTATTAAAAATAGGCTCTGTAAACAGTGGTAATTTTAAGTAATCATGTAGAGGATTGCATAAACTATGTGAAGCTTTTTAATACTGATTCCACATCATAGAAATTATTTTGGTTGTGATTTTTTTTACTTCCCTATTTGACATTCTATCCTCTTCAAAAAGTTTCATAAACTATTTTTTT
>NW_015387657.1:89046-102461 GCF_001527695.2 Protobothrops mucrosquamatus
ATTTCAATTTCCTGTTCAGAATATATTTCTCTGCGTGAACTTTGCTGCTTATTTAAGCTAAACTCTGCAAACTCAAGTAAATTGGTTTTTGTTACAAAAACAACCTAATTCTCCTGTAATGAGCCGGTTCACTCAGATGGTTACAGGAGCACTGAAGGAATAATGAACTGCTAGATTTCAACATGGTATTCTATAAAAGCCCAGGATCCTCTCTGAGAACGTGTCTCAAATTCTTTATCAACCTAATTCTATGAGCTAATATTTTAATTTAAAAATGCCTTCTTGTCATATTCTTGTCATTTGCTAGCTACTGCCTTTGCTGTGAGCATTGGACTTTCCTCTGTAATGTTTCTTATCCTTCACACAGCTGATCCCTTCCATTTTTCAGAACACAGTACCTCTATCTCTATCTTGAGCTAGAGGAGATTGGATGATTGAACAGAATAATGGAGTCAGTCATTGGGAGGACTGACCTTTTAAGCTGTTAGAAATCCAAAGATAGAATGCCAGCCCATCATTCTTTCTGAAGCACAAATACAAGCAAGTGTTCATAAAGACAGGTATATTTTGGCATAAGCTATCTCAGTTCAAGAAAAGAGGGGTACGGTGAACACACTGCAATAATAATTTGCAGGGTTGTTTGGCTTTCGCCTCGCTTTTATGGTACTGAAGAATATTCGGGGAAATTAAAGAACTGTTTATTTCAGCAGATATTTAAAAAAAAGGCAATGATGATCTGCCCCTTAGATCATGGAGTCCAACCTTTTGGCTTCACATTGAGTGAAGAGGAATTACTTCGGCAGAGCCGGTAGCTAATTTTTTGTTGCCCAGGCCCAGAATGGACTTCTGAAAGTGGCATCCACACAGAGAACGGGTTGTTCACATATTTGAATCCCACCACTGTACATTACTAGCTGTCCAAGAATGCATGTGGACTGCAGGGAAATGCTGAGAAGAGTGACCAGAAGAAATAATGTAGCAGTGGTTGTGGCGGTTCCTTGCCACTGCCTATGCAATGAAAGAGAAGAAGGCTGAAACCGCTGTGTTGCAATGCTCAAGAGACCTTCTTTCTGTTTCAGCCACCAATGAATAATATTTGATTCCTAAATATGACTACTATATAAGCCACTGGGATTTCAGGCTCACAGCTCATAGTGCTCGTGACTACTGGTTGGTAATTGAGAGATGGGAAAAAATATTCCTTCCCTTCCTTGTTTCATTTGCAGCGTGTCAAACATGCAGGTTTATTTTTTATAAAAAATATTATCCTCATTCCCAGGGACAATGTTGCAGTGAAAACAAAGATGGATGGGAAAAATAGTAGGACAAAATGAAGAACAGAAAACTGAGTGACAGCGGAGGCAGATAAGGGGCAAAGCTGTGGTCCTGAAAGGTTCATGATTTATCCACTTATGTGCCCATCTTTTTTTAAAAAAAAGCCATACAAATAACCAACATTACATTTGAAGGCAGAGCATTTCACAGGTTGGGGAAAGAGCTATTACATGCATTTGATAAATAGGCCTCTCTGAGTTAAAGCAAATAAACCTCTTCTGCAGATTTTAAAAATGAAAGAGAGTCATAACAAGACAGATGGTCTATCAAAGTTTTGCTTGGAGCCATTTAAGCTTTATTGCTAAGATCAACAGCCTAAAGTTAAGCCTGGGAAAAAATATGTGACTAGTGAAAATCTTTCAGTATTGGAGTGATATAATAGGAAATCCAGTTTATTACCATAGTTGCCACATTTTGCATCCGTTAAAGAACTGGGACACTTTGCAGGAGCAAATGTATAATAAAGCACATTGCAATAATGTAGACAAGATGGAACCAATACATATGAAACACAGTGGTGAAAATATACCCAACATACCCTTGATTTTCCACAAGCTGCACCCCATGTATCCAACTTGATCTTCCAAGGAAAATATCATTAGTGGCACAATAAGTTGAACTCCAATTCTCTAGCCAGGTTTCTAATACCACCTTCATTTTGCCTGGATTTCATCTCGGTGTTTGTTTGTTTTCCTATTCATCCAAATAATCAAATCTAGGAAAGGAGATTGCAAGTTTCCTAGGGGTTATTTGACAAAGAACAAGGCAGCTGAATGTCTTCAGTTTACTGGTAGCCTAAAAATAATAAACCTGGTGAATTTATTGTTCATCCATATTATGGCTATGGAAATTCTGCTTTTCAAGTGACATTAAGGAATGGGCATCCACAATTCTTAAATTGTCATCTCAAGAATGAGTGACATATATTTAATGGTATATAGGATACCCTTCTGAAATGCTTTGACTGAAGAAAAATCTTGTCCTAAAATAAGATATGTGACCTGATAAATCACTGCCTTTTTTTCTGCTTCTATATAAGTTCTGCTTCTCATTTGAATTCGTTTTTCTTTAATCAACATTTTTCTCTATATTTCTGCTTTATAGTGGGAAAACTCAGATGTTTCAGAAAATGTCAGCATGAAAAAATAAGACCAGAATTTTATTACTGATAATCTTTAGTATCTAATAAGCATACCTTAGCCTAAACAACACTTGTTTTACAAACATTGCATGGCCCTAGAGTAACCATTTATTTTGTTTTGTTTATTAAAACTAAAATCTATGGCGTGGTGAAAAGTTTAAAAAAAGAGTTTTTATTTCAAATGGCACTACCTTTTATTTCCCAGGCTTTGATTCATTTCTTTTTGGATGAAATTTAAGTCAAGATCTCACTGAGAGGTACTAGCTGTTAACTTCAGAATGATTAATGGCAAGACAAGATATCAGGTATCAGAGTTAAGGACCCATTAAGTCAAGACAAGACTTAAAAGGGAGATGGAAGGAACAAGTCACAGTAACAAAAGAAGCCCTGGCTATAATATACTTCCTGATTTCATCTTCTTGATATAATCTTGTTCTCTTGCTTAGTTGTCAAATGACTGTCACATTACCTTTTACATAGTTTATTACCTAATACAGTAAGTCAGCTCATTTCAACAGACTGAAATATGCAGTTTGGCCTTAAATGAGAGAAAGAATGGATTCCCACAACTGGCTAATTTGAACATTTAACTTCAATTTTACAAGACTGAATTAATTAAAACAGCAATCTGCTAGCCATTGAAACAACACAGACTAAAGCAATTGATTAAAAAAGGAATAACACACTGGATTTATACATGCAAATAGCTCTGTGTAATGCTTTCTTGTTTGTGGGCTTGTTTGCAAATAATTTAATAATAGGAATCACAGTGAGGTTATTGTTAACAAAATAGCAATATGCCTAGTGTTATCTTTTCCCTGTCCTCTCTCATACCTTTGTCTTGTCATAGAAATGAAATGCCCTCAACATTCTCAACTCCTGATAATTACACTGACCCATTCACATAATCTTCTTGGCAGGACTAAATAAATATATGTCAATTGCCTTCTTCCCAACTCACATACACTTTTAAGACTTCCTGATGATGTAGGATAGGTGTTCCTATGTTATCTGGTAGACATAAGGAGGAAAACCAATAAATACCTACTTATTGCAGGAATGTGTGTGTCTGTGTTTGTGCATGTGCATGTGATAGATAGATAGATAGATAGATAGATAGATAGATAGATAGATAGATAGATAGATAGATAGATAGATAGATAGATAGATAGATAGATAGATAGATAACAGAATGGATGATGGGTGGATGGATGGATGGATGGATGGATGGATGGGGAGGGAGGGAGGGAGGGAGGGAGGGAAGGAGAGAGGGAAATGATAGACAGACAGACAGATAACAGAATGGATGAGGGAGGGAGGGAGGAAGGGAGGGAGAGAGGGAGGGAAAAGATATAGACAGACAGACAGACAGACAGACAGACAGACAGATAGATGATATATACAGAGATAGAGATATCTTTGATTTTTCCTGGTATGTAATCACGCAATTTATATTCATCAAGGTCAGATAGGTGTTCTCACACTTATTTTCTTGTTTATTTTAATTTTTGTTTCTAGTTTGTCTTTTGCAGTAGTTTTTTTTTTAATATGTTGGGCTATAGTTTCTTTTTGTGTGAAGACTGATGCAAAGAATGAGTTGAGCAGCTCTGCTCTCTCCCTGTTGCCTGTTATTTCCTTGCCATCTTCTCTCTTTAGTGGACCTACAATTTCCTTGACTTTTTTCTTGTTAATATGTTGGAAGAAACCTTTTCTTATTATCCTTGATTTCTGTTGCAAGTCTTTGTTCGTTCTGAGCCTTTGCTTTTCTGACTTCATCTTTGCATGTTCTGGCTGTCTGCTGATAATCAGTCTTAGTTATGTGCCCCTCTTTCCATTTTTTGTATTTGTCCTTTTTGCCTTTCAGTTTGTCAGAGAGATCTTTGTGCAGCCATGCTGGCTTCTCCTTGAATTTCTTATTTTTCTTTTTCAGTGGTATTGTGCTGGTCTGGACTTTTATGATTGCATTTTTCAGAGTTTCCCATGCTTCTTGAGTTGTTTTCCATTTAGGATTTTCATCATGGGATCTTTCCTAGGTTCTCTCTGAGTTTGTTAAAGTCAGCTCTTTTGAAGTTTAAGACACTGGCTGGATTGTTTTCTATTGCTAGTTTTCTATTGCTAGTACTAGTTTTCTATTGCTAGTTTTCTATTGCTAGTTTTCTATTGCTAGTACCCCAAGGGGGAGGGCCTTCTCTGTGGGAGCTCCCACCCTCTGGAATGAACTACCCCCAGAGATCAGGGTGATCCCTGATCTCCCTTCCTTCCACCGCACCCTTAAGACATGGTTATTCCAGCTTGCGGCTGACCGGATCCCCTTTTAAAAATCACCCCCAAAATTTTATTAAAATTTAATGAATCTGGTTAATAATTATAAACAGAAAATTAGTTCAAAATTAGACATCGAAACCATAAAACATAAAAATAGACCAACAATCGGCGGGACTCAGGCGTTCCTCTTCCCGCCCTATATAATATAAACAATAAATAAATAAATAAATATATTAAATTCCAGTATGACGTGGTCACTTTCACCCAAGGTTCTGGCAACTTCAACTCCCTCTATTAGTAAGAATTAAGTCCAGTATAGCTTTACATCTAGTTCCCTCCTCCACCTTTTGGATGGCAAAGTTGTCGGCTAGGTTGGTTAGGAATCTTTTTGATCTCCCGCTTGCTGTAGACTTTGTCTCCCAGTTGATATCTGGATAGTTGAAGTCTCCCATTAATACTGTGGTATGCTTCCTACATATACAGTATTTGTTAACTGGTTGGCAAAGAGTTCATCTATTTCTTCTGATTGGTTGGGTGGTCTGTAATATACACCTATGGCAATGTCACTTTTTTTTCTCTTTTATATTGACTCATATACATTCTGGAGAGATTTTATCTTTGATCATGTGCATTTCGGTAGATATGTAGTGTTCTCTTATATATAGTGCAAGTCTCCCTCCTCTTTTTGTAGACCTGTTTCTTTTGAACAATTTGTATCCATCCATCAGTCCATTCCATTCATGGGTTTCGTCCCAACAGGTTTTTGTAATGCCAACTATGTCATACCCTCCCTCATGTATTATTGCTTCTAGTTTGCCCTGTTTGTTCCCCAAACTTTGACCATTTGTATATAAGCATTTAAGACTTCTATGCCTGTCCGTGGGTATGTTTCCTGCATCTCCTGATTGTTGTTTGAGTTTTTCTTTTTTTCTCATCACTGCCTACTTCATTGTTTGATTTGTTTTCTTGGGATTTGTGATTGGTTTTGGGTTCTAGAAATTCTAGAGATTGGTCACCCTCCCCACTAAGTTTTAGTTTAAAGCCCTCCTGATGAATTGGGCCATCTTTTTCTGAATACATTTTCCCGTTTTTGTGAGGTGCAGTCCATCCCTTGCCAAAAGTCCTTTGCATAGGAAATGCAGTCCATGATCCAGGAAACCAAAGTTTTCTTGGTGACACCAACCCTTTAGCCAATGGTTTATAATCTCGCACTATTGTACTCAGGTTCTTTGCATGGTCATTTGTCCCAATGTGGTGGAGGAGGAAGGGGTAGTAATCTGTAGGCCTAATTATTTTGGTTAGGTTCTCAGCCATATCTTTGATTTTTGTTCCAGGGAGACAACATACCTCCCTGGATTATATGTCTGGTCTGCAGATGGATGATTCTGTTCCTTTGAGGATAGAATCTCCTATTACCAACATTCACCTTCCTTTTTGGGGGGCTGCAGCCTGGGGTGCCTTTCTGTATTTCAGGTATGTTTATTGATGTGACTTTTTTTTAGGGATGTTTGAGGTTGTTTATTTGCTAGGTGTCTGCATGTTTTCTTTGAGGGGGAGATTGCGGGTCTGCATGTTTTCATCTAAGGGGAGAAATCAATTGCTCAGTTTTAATGGGGCTGCTTCTGGTTGGGTTGGATTGGGCAAAAGGGATTTGTTGTATGCTGCTTCTTTCTTTGAGTATTGTGTTTCCTTCTATGTGTGACAAAACCTCTGGGAGTTATTAGTTCATTATTTGGTTCAGTTTGGGTAGAGCTTTCTTTTGTACATTGGGGTTTGGCTAGAAAGCCTCTTAAGTTCCTTACTTTTTCCTGTAATAGTTCACATAGTTTACACCTAATGCATGTATAGTTTGGGTGTGCTTTAGGCATAAGCACATACATGGAACATGTATTGCATACCACGATAGTGTCAGTCACCTGTTCCATGAGTTTGTTGTTTGAAAATCCCTCTTTTTGTTTGTGGATGTGCTTTGCTGTTAGCCTTGTTTCTAGCTTCTCTGTTCAGCCAGGTTCTTTCGAGCTGCCAGTTGGTTCCTCCACTGCTCTGCTGCCTCTGTTGTGCTGCCTCGCTGTCACCTGCAGGCCTCTCGGTCTGCTGCTGCCATTGCCCGCCACCTCTGTGCTGCCCCTAGCCACCTCACTGGTCCACTCCTCCGCGCTGCCGGTCGCCTCCTCTCTACCACTTAAGCTGCCAGCACGCCACATCACCTGGTTTGCCATGCCAGTCTCCGCTTCGTTGGGCCGGGCTGGGTCACTGGGCCACCGGGCCTTTCAGGTAGGCCTCCGTTGGCCTAGAAGTCCTCCAACATCCCCTTTATGATCCTGCATGGCTGCTATGTCAGATGGGGTGGCCCGCTCTGGTTCCTCCTCAATGGGCCTCTGGTCTCTTGGGTAGGCCTCTCCAGTGCAGCTGGGCCCCTCTCAGCACTCAAGTTTGACGTAGGCCACCACCATTGTTGGTGTCTTCCTCCTAACCTTTTGAATCTTTCCTGTCCTTTTCCCTTCTCCAGTCTTTTTCCCCCCTCAATGACCTATCTTGTGCTGATGATGTTTCCTAGCTGAGGAATGAAACATTTCCAAGCGAACAATCAAGCTCAGACAAATGGGAGAAGGAAATGTGTTGGATATGTTTGCTGCCTTGAGTTATTTGTAAAAATAATAAAGGTGGGATACAAATAAAATAAATAAAGATACCATATAGGACTTTCAAACTGCCACACCTCTGGTAGAGGATCCAAGATTGAGTGAGACGCAAATCATCCATTGGGTGAGAAGGGATTAGATATGATGATATTAATGAGAATTGTATGTATAAATAGATTATTATAATAGGGATTATATTATCCATACATAATAAAGCACAGTGTAGAGACTTGTGTAAAAAAAAGCTGAATATAGTTTAAAAGAAAGCAACAAGTATAATTTTAGATGTTGAGAAAGAATTTGCCTTAAATCAGGGCATTGATCTGCTGTTGAGCGTTGTTTGTATGTTTTTCACTCTTCTAGATCAGGAAGTTTTTTTATTGAAGTGAGTCACCCTTAATAATGGAGAAGAAAGAGAACAAGACTGTTAGAGTCCTCAGTCTGGTCTTTTATCTCATTGACAGAGAGAAGAAAATGTGAGCGTCCACAGAAAAGAAAAACTGGATATAAAGAAACCGAGATCAAGCTAAGATAATTCATCTCATTCCCAATATAACTTATATTATTGCTTTTCAAAATCTGTACGCTTTCCACATTTGAAATACATACAATTCTATGTGATTTCCTTGTCGAAGTTATTTTTTCCCAAGCCTAGTCTTATATCCCCTCATAGGTTTGATAACTATACATTTTCCCCCCTTCCCCTTTTAATTTTTTTTACTGCTTGATGCTTATTAACACTTCTTCACTGTATATTATTAAACTTAACATCATACGCCTTTCTTTTTCTCCTTTAGCACATCTTGGGTGCCTTTTGTATAGAGGCAAATTTCACAACTGTTTCTATCACCACTGATAAACGTTAGCACGAAATAAAACTCACCAGATTTATTTTCACAGTTGAAAAAGTGTCAGGTTTCCAAAGAGCAGAACTTTTCCCTACCACCCTGTAATTGGTTATTAAACTTTGCTTGGCAACTTTTAGGGGAAAAAAAATCCAAAGGACTCTAGAGACTCGTATCTCATAACTACATCCTCATTTTCCTTGTTTTTAGGGAAATATACCATATATTTTTGCTCTCCTATGATGTGTTGTTAGTCTCTACTGATTCCTATTTTTTTTATCATTCATAATGATTGATTGTCTTTCTCCGAATGCTATTCTAGGCAAACCTTCCTCTGTTGTGGATAATTCCAGGTTTTCAATATTTTCTGTATCAGTTGTCCCAACCATCACGTTATTTTCTCTGAAGCACTTGCACTGTCTTCCTTGACAAGCCTCCGTGAGAGTTCTTCTCCTTTTCAGTTTTCTTCATAGTTTTAAATTTAATGAACTGTTTTTCTCACTTGTCTCACATTTCATTATTTCAAAATAAAGATGTGTAACCTGAGATTTTGTTGTTACCAAATTTTAATTGTCATTTGACAAGAAAATATAATTGTGAAGTATGTGATTGGAGGGGGGTGGGTCATATGAATTATCTTTCATCTGCATTAAATACCTGTCGAAATAAAGTTGACATTTTATTTTATTCAGATTGACTCCCTACTTTATGAAAGACAGGCCTTCGACACAGGAGGTCAATAATAATCAGGTTCCTTACCCTGAAACAATTCTACAATGTGACTGTAAGTAATTCATATTTTTTCCCATGTTTAGTTTCTTGCACACCTGTTGAAACAGCTAGGATTGGTCTAGTGCAGGGGTGTCAAACCTGCAACGTCATGTGATGTGTCGCGATGTATTGAGACTTTTTTCCCATTGATGGCAATGGGGTGGGCGCAGTTTCGTCATGACACATTCGGCCTGCAGGCCGGCAGTTTGACACTCCTGGTCTAGTGGTTAAGGGATTAGGCTAGAAGCCAGGAATCTGTGAATTCTAGTCCTGCCTTAGACATGAAGGCGAGCTGACTGACATTGGACTAGTAACTCTCTCTCAGCTCAACTCATCTCATAGGGTTTTTATTGTAGGGTAAATTGGGAAAGAAAGGAATATTAGGTATATTCTCTGCCTTGAATTATTTATATGAAGAGGGTAATCTATAAATAAACAAAGTAAAGTAAATAAAATTCAGCATCAGAGCCCTTTTCCTTAACTTTACTTCCCTGTGGCATTTTTCTCCCTAGGATTGCGGTACGCCTCTTATGAATATTTATCATAGTTACCTCTGTCTTTCCTTTCTCTTCTTTGCTTTCTCTGTCCTTGAAAGAATTTCAAATCATTGTACAGCAATATATGCAGAAATATCAAATCATAATCTCAGAAGATATGCTAAAAAAAATAAATCAGGCTTTCTCCTAGGCTTGACTTTTGTGTCCTTATGTTGGTAACACTATGTTAGACATTAAGGCATTACCACTGGGGACGTGCCTTAACAGTATGTAGGATTAAACACAACTTCATGTAAATATAAATAATGTGAAAGCCAATATCATGCTAACAAACTGTCTTTTGCATTATAAATCTGTTCCTATTATTTTCCTTCACGTTGCCCTTGTGAACTTCCAAATTGCTCGGGTGTATCTCCCAATCCTCAGAGTAGTTTTGAAGTTTATATGTGGAACAAGGGAGTTATTTTTGGTTCTGCTGATTAAATTAGTTCTGTTTGAGACAATGCTTTTGAATTAGATTCACAACTGTTCTCTTTTATAATATTTGTTCAATGTATTTATAATGCATTGATCTTTCAAATATCTTTCTATACTTTTTTCAACTTTGATTTAAATTTTCTTATGTTTTTTCTGCTGTTTGTTTATTTTTCCTTTATGCTTTCTATTTGTCTTTTTACTCAATTATTTCCTCTGGAACATCTTGTTATAACACCTATAAATCTTTGTAATCTTGTCTATTTTTTATCTTCATTGCTTTATCTCTGTTTTCCTCCTTGTACTTTCCCCCATTTATTAAGTCCTAATCCTTTTAGGAAACCTTCAGTATATTATACCCTTCCTTCCTTCCTTCCTTCCTTCCTTCCTTCCTTCCTTCCTTCTTTCTTTCTTTCTTTCTTTCTTTCTTTACCTAATATCTGAAAAAATTAGTTTCATTCTGGGGCAAAATTCAAGGTAATGTCACCTATTTTGCTGGAACTCTCTGACAGGGATAGATGTGTTAGTGAGATCTTATATTACAGAGTAAATAAAGTTCTCAAGAATGGTGTCGGCAAGGACTTCGGAGAAAGGTGTTGGATTTTATTGAGGGACAACACAATGAAAACAGTGGATAAACTATCCATCATGCAGACAAAATGGGGTCACTAAATTGCAACTGAAACCCTTTGTATGTGTATACAGCACTGTTACTTTGTTCAAAGGGGAATAGGGTTCTAATTGTGGGTCTATGGCCACCATCTAGCCTGTTTTGAGTTTATCCCTGAAGATGCTCCTGAAAACATTTTGAAGGACCTAAATTCACTTCTTGGAGGGTCCAGCAACCTCCTCAGGACTATGCCTGTGTATCCACCTTAGTCCTGTGGTTATTCTTGCCATACTCAAGTCCAGTTCATTAAGGAGACTTAGCCTCAGATGGTTGAAGGTCAAAGGCTAATTATACATCTTTTCTCAATCCCCACTCTGGAGTGATTACTAAAGACCAGGATATTCCAAGGATACAAATCACAAAATAGACAATATGCATATGAAAAGTTATAACCTTTGATTTCATTTTGCTTTAATGCATAGGGTAGTGTCTTTATTTTTTTATTGTTTTATCAAATTTAAATGCCATCCATCTCACTGCTAGTGTTAATGTCTGTACAAAGCAAAAGTCATGAGATGAACTTCATTAGACAGCAGAAAGAATTTGCCTTCTTTTTTAGTGGGAACTTAACAAAAAGAAAACCCATAAGTACTCCAAGAATTTGAAATAAAGAAATAATGTACACTATAGCAATTAGCAAGCATAAACAGTACATACCAATTTATAAACTCTAAGCCTTAAATTTCAATATAATCTCACACCAAAATATGTGTTGTCCTACCTACTTGAGAGCAAAGCTGGGATTGGGAAGAGGTTGAGGAAGTTATCACATTTTCTCTGTTGAAAAATTCCTTATTTAATAATATATATATTAATATTTGTATTTATTGTCATTGTATGTGTGTACATAGTATACAACAAAATTTACTTGACACCCAAAAACCAAGTCCCACACACATAATCCCCAAACACACTCCCCCCCCCACAATCCCCACCCCTAAAACCACCCAACATCCACACAACAGACCAAGTAATGCTGTCCAACAGTTCACTGATGGTGGCCCCTTAGTTCGTTGTTGAGTGCAATTACAGCTCTGGGATAAACTATTCAGAAAATGTGTGGTCCGAGTTTTAATTATTCTGTATCTTCTGCCAGAAGGCAACAGTCCAAAAAGATTGTAAGCAGGATGGGAAGAGTCTCTGAGAATGTTATGCAACTTCCTCAAACAATGAGATTCGAAGATGTTATCCAGGGCTGGTAGATGGAGTCCAATAATATTCTGGGCAGTTTTAATAATCCTCTGTAGAGCTTATTATGTCTATATGGACGGATCACTGTGAAAAACATCTTCAGGTTGCGAAGTATTTTTCATCTTTTAAACTCTTGGTTTGAATCAGAATAATTTCTCCAGGGCTTCAGCCTCAGTTTGCTATTTGTGGGCTATGACAGAGTGAACACTTTGCCCATTAACAATCTGTTATCAACAACCTGCAAAACGGTTGTGAGTAGTGATGATAGCCTGCTTCCAGTCTTCCCTTTCCTGTAAGACAGGCTGATGCAGCACCAACATGGCTGATGAATTGTCATTTTGAACATGATCTACTGACGGTTCCTTAGAATAAATCAAATCTGATCGAGAAAAAGAAAAACTCAGACCTGGTTTTCAGCTGCTGCATATTGTCTAGAGCAGGGGTGTCAAACTTGCAACATCACATGAAGTGTTGCGACGTATCACAACTTTTTTCCCATTGCCGGCAATGGGGTGGACATGGTTTTGCCATGACGTATCTGGCCCGCGGGCCGACAGTTTGACACCCCTGGTCTAGAGGGACTTCAGCCAGAATAGAAAGAAGATCTCAGAATGACCTTGCTTTTAATTCTACTCTGACTAGCTAGTCAAAAAGGCAGAGTTCTTAGACTGCATCTGCCCATTGGGGGGTTATTCAAAATTTATTCTCCACACCAGGGGGAAGCACACAAAAGCTTCTCAATTCTGATAGACTTTTGAGACTTTGGGCAGGATTATCCCCTTCTCCTTACATTCAGCGTGATCAGATTAGTTTTAATCCACTCAGCCTTTCAACAGGATGTTTTCGTGCTTCCTTTTTTTTTCTCCGAAAAGTTTTATTCCTATAGGTAGGATTGGTACTAAACCTCAGCAAAAGGTCACATTTGTTAATGGTTCAGGGGAGGGGGAGGATGGAAGGATAAGAGAATTCCTCATAACAACTGCTCTGGGATGGTTTTGTATCTCCCCAAGTTCCTGATGTGTTGTGAAGGTTTCGTTTCTGCAAAATAGCACTAGGAATTGCACTTAGACTTATGTACGCTCCATAGTGCTTTTATACAGCCCTCTTTAAGTGGTTTAAAGAGACAATGTATTGCCCCCAACAATCTGACATTGGAAGGATGGAAGGCTGAGACAGTCAGAATCAAACTCCTGGCATTTGGCAGAGTTAGCCTGCAATACTGCATTCTAACCACTGCGTCACCACAGCTCTTGCGCCAAAGCCAAAAATAGTGCAGTATTTGGAGTTTGAAGGATCTCTGAGAAACTCAACCCATGTATGGAAATGCAGTGGGTTATATTGGTAATCGGGTTTGTTTTTTATGTATGTATGTATATACATACATAAGTGAAGGGGACTTCAGCAGGCAGTAAAGCTAACGTCACAGAAACAAAAAGAGCAACCTTTAACTGTGGGAAAGGAGACCAAAACGCAGGTGTGATAGGAACAATTAGGACACAGGCTAATTGGTTGGGGCCAATCACGCGTTCTAGGAGCCGGGCGCAGATGTCAAACAACCTTACTTAAGGCACACCCATAGACTGG
>NW_015387657.1:105463-111385 GCF_001527695.2 Protobothrops mucrosquamatus
TCCACACACACATCTGTGTTACATGCACTGATAGCCCTATAATTTTTAGATTGCCGGGGACAGGAATGTTCTGTATCAATTAGCTCACTGTCCCCGCTGTTTAGTTTAAATATTCCTCCAGAAAATCTGTGAATTTATAGCCAAGTAACTCAGTCCCTTTCTTTGATGGATGCAAACCATCTCTTTTGTACATTTCTTTGACATGCCTTAGCTTATGAGTAAATGTTAGATTATTATTAATAGTTTATTATGGATGAATTTATATTATTTTTAGTAATAATGTTTAAATATATTATTATTAATTATATTATTATTTTGCTGGTAAAGTGTTAAGATCTATCTATTTTGTAGAGTTAAAGTATGTTTGGATGGGATTTGATTGTAGTATATCTGGGTAATGTTATTTAATTTATGATTTTGTTTTTATAACCCTGTAACCAGCTCTGGGAAGTGAAGAGGGGGAGGGGGGAGGAAAGTGGGATATTGTATGGAAAATTATTTAAAACTTTTAATAAAAAAATATATATATTTTGACACGCTTCCATGTCCTGTTTTTAACTTTTATCTAATTTCAGTTACAGTATTGCAGTTAGCTTAGTGTCCATAGTATTTAGATTTCGGATAACCTACAGTTCCCTTTGTTCATTACAAAATAGTTATCATATCTAAAATACACTTATTATTTACTCAAATAAATTCTTACTTTATTTCACAATCGTATTCTACTTCTCATCCTAATATCACTTACTAATAAAATAACCTTTATCGTCTCAATCCATCTTCTATATTATAATTCAAAACTATTATTCTAATAACTAGTTTTTAGTTCCCTTATAAATCTAAATCCTAAGTATTAAACCAGTTAATGTCTTTTAAAATCTCCTTAGCCCATTAAATAAGGTTTTAGGCCCTTCCATTAAAAGTTGCGTAAAGAATCCCATTTTTTAAGTCTGACTCTGACTTTTCTTTTGTGCCAAACAGGCTTCCATAGCAGAACCTTTAAATCCTCAGGTGGATCTCCTTCCATTCCTTCACATGTCACTTGAATCAAAGGAGACCATCCAGTTATCAATTTGTCAAGGAAGCAGGTCCCTTCATAGTCATTAGATTGTTGGCCTAGTAATTTGAAACTCCATGTTTGGCTTAGTATATTTATCATCAGTTCAGACTGGTATTCTTCTTCTTCCAGTTTCAGCTGATTTAGATAAAAAGTCATGTTCAATGTTGTTGTTGTTTGTTTGTCTGGGTTATCTAAATTCTCAATGTGCTGTGTAAGCAGATCTTCAGCTCCTTCCATCTTAGTGTAGCTTTGTTCAGTTTCTGTTACTGTTAGAATTGCAGTTTTTTTAGTTGAAATCAAGGTTTGGTCATCAGTGTTCTGAGTAGGTTGTAGCTGGTATTCGTTAAAGTCCACTTTAGTGTCAATTCCTTCTTCTTCTGTGGCCTTTTGAGTTATAAATTCATCAGTTGAGATCTGGGCTGGAATTTGTAGCTTTAAGGTGGCGCCTTTATCTTTCAGTCTGGAATTCATTAGCTCAGTAGCCCCAAGGATTTTTTCAAGTATAAGTTTGTAGTTAAGTTGTGGGTAGTATTCCTCCATTTCTGTAGAGTTTAGAGATAGTCCTTTAGTGGCGGCTATTTTGATAAAAGTCAATAAATGTACACCTCCACTATAGAGAGTTGTTTTCACCACCCAGCTGTTTCACGTTCTTATCTTTTTTGACAGTGTCAAGGACAAATCTTAGTCTGGCAGGTCTCCCAGCCAGAAGAAAAAAGTCACTTGCTGTACCAAATTTTGCCACACGATGTCCCCAGCAACAGGTTTTTTTTAACTGCACCTGATACAATCAGGTAATTCAGAGACAGAAGCCAGTCATAAATAGTTTTGTCACTACTGGTTCAAGAGCATGGATATAATGGTACATGCAGTTGGAATTACCAGGCAGCTGCCACATACGTTGAGTCAATATCTGAAATACAAAAGAACTACCCAATGGTATGGCTAGCTTGATAGGAAACTCTCTCATCCATGGATAATCCACAACTATAGGTGGTGTGCAGCCCGTAACTATAGAGATACCTCTCTGGAGAGTAATACTTTTTTTTAAATTTATTCTCCCTAACACCATCCTTTAAAAAATTTTTTTTTAAAAAAAATATAAATACTATAAATATTAAAAATATATAAATAATATAAATTATAAATATATTAATAAATATACATATTACAATAATATACAGGTAGTTCTCAACTTATAACCATTAGTTTGTAATGGTCGTAAGTTCAATACTGAATGAAATAATGGCACTGAAAAATGTAACTGATGACAATTTTTCACACTGACAACCCTGTACCACGTGATCAAAATTCAGACTCTTGATAACTGACTCATATTTATGATGGCTATAGAGTCCCAGGGTCATGTGATCATCTTTTGTGATCTTTTGAGAGGGAAAGTCAGTGGGGAAACCAGATTCACTTTACAACTGTGTTACTAAGTTAACAACTGCAGTGATTCATTTAACAACTGTGGTGAGAATGGTCATAAAATGGGGCAAAACTCACTTAACAACTGTGTTGCTTAGCAACAGAAATTTTGGACCCAAATGTGGTCATAAGTCAAGAACTACCTGTATTCAGTGGAGGGATTCAACTGGTAGCTAATTTTTTGTTGACTTCGACAAACCGGCTAATGCCCTAGCCCACGGATCGGCAACCCATGGCTCTGGAGCTGCATATGGCTCTTTCACCTTCTCCTGCATTTCCCAGTCCTCCTCCACCATTTGCAGAGAGAGAGAGAGAGAGAGAGAGAGAGAGAGAGAGAGAGAGAGAGAGAGAGAGNACTCTTAGAAGCACGAAGCTGAAGACACCAGCCTGAAGATGACGAATGTGACTTCGTCGAAACGTCGCCAAGGTACTTTTAATTCTACGCGGGAGAAAACCCGATTAACTAAAGACCTACATACAAACACCCGCGAAAACCTCAGAAAACATATATATATATATATATATATATATATATATATATATATATATATATAACAAGTTTTATTAATTTTCCAATTTTACAAAACTCCAGGTATTAAGGAAGCAACATGGTGATTGGGTAATCCATAATCCCATAACAAGCTCTTTCATATATATGTCAGGTTACATCATCAAAAATTTCCTCTCTGTTTCCCTTGGTTATTATATCACATTCAAATTAATACATTGCTAGTTATAACTCAATCAGTTAAAACATTTATCAATATATTTTGACATGCCTTAGCTTATGAGTAAATTTTAGATTATTATTAATAGTTTATTATGGATGAATTTATATTATTTTTAGTAATAATGTTTAAATATATTATTATTAATTATATTATTATTTTGCTGGTAGAGTGTTAAGATCTATCTATTTTGTAGAGTTAAAGTATGTTTGGATGGGATTTGATTGTAGTATATCTGGGTAATGTTATTTAATTTATGATTTTGTTTTTATAACCCTGTAACCAGCTCTGGGAAGTGAAGAGGGGGAGGGGGGAGGGAAGTGGGATATTGTATGGAAAATTATTTAAAACTTTTAATAAAAATATATATATATTTTGACACGCTTCCATGTCCTGTTTTTAACTTTTATCTAATTTCAGTTACAGTATTGCAGTTAGCTTAGTGTCCATAGTATTTAGATTTCGGATAACCTACAGTTCCCTTTGTTCATTACAAAATAGTTATATCTAAAATACACTTATTATTTACTCAAATAAATTCTTACTTTATTTCACAATCGTATTCTACTTCTCATCCTAATATCACTTACTAATAAAATAACCTTTATCGTCTCAATCCATCTTCTATATTATAATTCAAAACTATTATTCTAATAACTAGTTTTTAGTTCCCTTATAAATCTAAATCCTAAGTATTAAACCAGTTAATGTCTTTTAAAATCTCCTTAGCCCATTAAATAAGGTTTTAGGCTCTTCCATTAAAGGTTGCATAAATAATCCCATTTTTTAAGTCTGACTCTGGCTTTTCTTTTGTGCCAAACAGGCTTCCATAGCAGAGCCTTTAAATCCTCAGGTGGATCTCCTTCCATTCCTTCACATGTCACTTGAATCAAAGGAGACCATCCAGTTATCAATTTGTCAAGGAAGCAGGTCCCTTCATAGTCATTAGATTGTTGGCCTAGTAATTTGAAACTCCATGTTTGGCTTAGTATATTTATCATCAGTTCAGACTGGTATTCTTCTTCTTCCAGTTTCAGCTGATTTAGATAAAAAGTCATGTTCAATGTAGTGGTTGTTGTTTGTTTGTCTGGGTTATCTAAATTCTCAATGTGCTGTGTAAGCAGATCTTCAGCTCCTTCCATCTTAGTGTAGCTTTGTTCAGTTTCTGTTACTGTTAGAATTGCAGATTTTTTAGTTGAAATCAAGGTTTGGTCATCAGTGTTCTGAGTAGGTTGTAGCTGGTATTCGTTAAAGTCCACTTTAGTGTCAATTCCTTCTTCTTCTGTGGCCTTTTGAGTTATAAATTCATCAGTTGAGATCTGGGCTGGAATTTGTAGCTTTAAGGTGGCGCCTTTATCTTTCAGTCTGGAATTCATTAGCTCAGTAGCCTCAAGGATTTTTTCAAGTATAAGTTTGTAGTTAAGTTGTGGGTAGTATTCCTCCATTTCTGTAGAGTTTAGAGATAGTCCTTTAGTGGAGGCTATTTTGATAAAAGTCAATAAATGTACACCTCCACTATAGAGAGTTGTTTTCACCACCCAGCTGTTTCACGTTCTTATCTTCTTTGACAGTGTCAAGGACAAATCTTAGTCTGGCAGGTCTCCCAGCCAGAAGAAAAAAGTCACTTGCTGTACCAAATTTTGCCACACGATGTCCCCAGCAACAGGTTTTTTTTAACTGCACCTGATACAATCAGGTAATTCAGAGGCAGAAGCCAGTCATAAATAGTTTTGTCACTACTGGTTCAAGAGCATGGATATAATGGTACATGCAGTTGGAATTACCAGGCAGCTGCCACATACGTTGAGTCAATATCTGAAATACAAAAGAACTACCCAATGGTATGGCTAGCTTGATAGGAAACTCTCTCATCCATGGATAATCCACAACTATAGGTGGTGTGCAGCCCGTAACTATAGAGATACCTCTCTGGAGAGTAATACTTTTTTTTTAAATTTATTCTCCCTAACACCATCCTTTAAAAAAAATTTTTTTAAAAAAAATATAAATACTATAAATATTAAAAATATATAAATAATATAAATTATAAATATATTAATAAATATACATATTACAATAATATACAGGTAGTTCTCAACTTATAACCATTAGTTTGTAATGGTCGTAAGTTCAATACTGAATGAAATAATGGCACTGAAAAATGTAACTGATGACAATTTTTCACACTGACAACCCTGTACCAGGTGATCAAAATTCAGACTCTTGATAACTGACTCATATTTATGATGGCTATAGAGTCCCAGGGTCATGTGATCATCTTTTGTGATCTTTTGAGAGGGAAAGTCAGTGGGGAAACCAGATTCACTTTACAACTGTGTTACTAAGTTAACAACTGCAGTGATTCATTTAACAACTGTGGTGAGAATGGTCATAAAATGGGGCAAAACTCACTTAACAACTGTGTTGCTTAGCAACAGAAATTTTGGACCCAAATGTGGTCATAAGTCAAGAACTACCTGTATTCAGTGGAGGGATTCAACTGGTAGCTAATTTTTTGTTGACTTCGACAAACCGGCTAATGCCCTAGCCCACGGGTCGGCAACCCATGGCTCTGGAGCTGCATATGGCTCTTTCACCTTCTCCTGCATTTCCCAGTCCTCCTCCACCATTTGCAGAGAGAGAGAGAGAGAGAGAGAGAGAGAGAGAGAGAGAGAGAGAGAGAGAGAGAGAGAGAGAGAGAGAGAG
>NW_015387657.1:114084-125682 GCF_001527695.2 Protobothrops mucrosquamatus
AGTTCTGACATTTTCACAATCCATTCCTCTGCTGTGGGAATTTCATTATTCTTCCATTATTGAGCCTACAATAGTCTTGCTGCAGTTACTATATGCAAAATCCACCTGCCACAAATCTTTTAGAGTTCATTGTACATATGCATCCAGAAAAGTTTTGGTTTCTTCACAATATTTATTTTTAAAATCCTTCTCCCCACCCCCCAAAAAAAAAATTCTTTCAGGACTGGATTTGTAAATATATAGGATGTATATCATCCTTTGCTTCCACCTTGCAATATAAATATATCAAAGCAAGAATCCTGGAAACAGGGGAACAGAACAGGGCAGATGTTCTCTCACAAAATGGAGGGGGAACACATATGCAAATGAGGCTGAGTCACAGTTATTAATCTTCACATAAAAATCCCTTGGGCATTAGGGAAAAACTAAAAGAGCAAGTCTTTTCATATGCAAGTGTTTAACTGCATCCTCGCTACACTTTGCATTTCTAATAGCAGGCTATGTGTTTCTGATATCTGCACCTTAGTCTCTCTTTCTCTCTCTCCCCCTTCCCCTGTTGCTATGGCTATTGTCCATCTGTTTGCAATATTACAAAGACAGGAGAACATGCATTCCTTCTTCAGTAAGATCTGTGACAAAATTAGCTTGAATCGAAAGGAACAGCTGTAAATTTATTTCATTTCCAGATTCTCTTTTGTTGGAGCAGGTGGCTCTAAGGCATGGTGCAATTATTTGGAAGTTTTGAGTAATATTTATTTATTTATTTATTTATTTATTCATTCATTCATTCATTCATTCATTCATTCATTTATTTGAAGGAAATAACTTGTTTCTGCTGTCATGTTATCAGGATGTCATCTCACCACCTGCTAACAGACCAGGTTTGGTAGGTGGGTTCCCCCCCCTATTGCTAAATTGTCTGCAGCTATGACCATTGTGATGAATTCTCTTGAAGACAGGGTCCAAATGTGTGGATGTGAGAGAGAGATAAACACACACTCACAGTACACTATGCACATACTGTCTGACATGAAAACAGTATATCTCACTGTTCACGCTCTATTCGTTTTTTAAATAATTTTATTCAAGATTATAACGGACTTACAAAAAAATAATGTAAACGGAAAGAAAGATTGAAGAGTAGAAAGAAAGGATAAAAACTGCAAAAGGAAAGAAAAAGAGATCATTTGAACTATAAATAATCTTAACTGCAATAACAATAGCACTTAGACTTACGTATCGCTTCACAGTGCTTTACAGCCCTTTCTAAGTGGTTTACAGAGTCACCATGAAACCAGAGGTTAGAAGTAACTTTTCATCTTTTAATTTACAAACAATAATCTTTTCATTCCATGTCCTACCTCTTATCTATAAACAAATCCATAAAGCATTGCCATTTCAGTCCTGGTGTCAGCAAGGGTCCATTTGAGTGGTGAGAAATAAGAACATATCTATTTTATCCTTGATAAAATGAATCAACTTTATATTCCTTCCTTTCACTTCTAACAATTTTAATCTTTAATCCATTCAGGTTGCTTTTTACAACACAGAAAAGGCAGTGTCCAGATTGGTTCAGGATTGACAAAGTACTTCAATTATTTATTTATTCAGCACTACCTTTGGCAGTTGGGTTGGAAAGTGTCATAATTTGTCCGATGGAATTGTGCACTTCACAAGTCTGCTGCTTGATAATATGGTTCAGGCATGTCCTGAAATACCCAGAGAGACTATAGGGTAGCATATCCCATTGGCTTGACAGTTTAAGGAGGTACCCTTGGTTGTCTGTAGTTTCTAATTTATGTAGTAGTGAATAATTAAACGATCATCTTGCCCTATATTGAGATAGATGGATAAAAGTAATAAATAGGATGATTCTTACTGATTCTTTAGTACTAGAATGGTGTTAGCAAAGGGAACTGTAACTGACGGTAAACGAGAGGTTTCTACAGAAGAGGGTTGTCAAGGGAGAAAAATGATGAAAGCAGAGTTGAGCACTGCTTTCTTCATTTTGTTAAAAGCATTAAATATCCCTCTGTGGTAAATTCTGGTTAATGATGCCTCAGTATTGCTGATCTTTCTATAGTTAATGAAGTGATTGTCCTTTATCCCAAAACCGGATTCCTATTATCCGGGTAGGGAATAATTTCTCCTATCCACTGAGAATTTTCATGTAGTTTAGAATTTTGGAAAATCAGGATGTAAACTCATGCTGAACCTCTCTATTGCAGAGGCTTGCTGCCTGAGTGACAAGAATGATATTAGAAAGGGGAAAGGCTTTATCCTCTATTCTCCAAACATTGCAAGCATATTTTACTGTTCTTCAGAAGTGCAAAACAACCGCTCAAGTGCTCTTTAAAACATGCCTCCACTTTTACCCTGATAATTTAATGCCACCTGATATTCATTACAAGTATGTCTTTATTTCCAATGACAGTTTTACTCTTTTTGCAGCATTTGTATTCATTACAGAATTCCTATTATTCTTCACATTTGTTTTGTCAACTTTCAACAAGTCACCTTTGCATTCCATTTCCTTGTCAACTTGCATTTCTCCTACCCCCTCCTCCTTAGTTTTTATTATAGTGTGGTTTTTTTTTCTGTCTCTCTCTCTTTCTGCAAACAGCACGAGTATATGTCAGCCTGGGAATGGGTCAATAGTATAAACATTTTTAAAGGACACTTTACACAAGTATGTTATATAAGCACACTTCTGTCTGCCTTTATTATTATTAGCCTGTCCTTGTCCCTGCCAATATTCCATCTATCATTTATTGTAAGGAAAACCTTACTTGCACAAGAACAGAATGACTGGTGGTGCTAAATAGCAATAAATCTTCTCCTTATTTGCTTTATTTTCAACCACTCCAAGACCTGGTCTTATACTTTGGGAGGAAATCATATTGGTGAAAAAGTCGGTAAGCACATGATTCAGATGGCTTTTTAGTTGTGGCCTCTTAAGTATGGAAGATTCACACCAATTCTGTTTAGTGGCTTGATGTGCAGAGATAGTTTAGTCTGGTACAGAAGAAGATGAATCAGTAAGAAGGCAAGTATGATAGAAGAGTCCTACTAGATCAAACCAAAACCATCTAGGGCAGGGGTGTCAAAGTCACAACATCACGTGACATGTTGCAACATATTGCGACTTTTTTTCCATTGCTGGCAATGGGGTTGGCGCGGTTTTGGTATGACGCATCCGGCCCGTGGGCCGGCAGTTTGACACCCCTGATCTAGTGCAATATTCTGTTCCCATCTGTTCTCAGGTTCACCTGATATACATGGGCAACAACTGTTTCCTGCAGTGTTTGCTGCCTCTGTACTGAAGTGCTTGCTGCCTCTGAAACTGAGACTTATATGCATTATTGATTGTTGCACTGTTTCCTATTCTACTGGTTTTTTTTTATATTGCCCAGTGTATTGTGTGCATCATTTGGACTCAGGTGGCATCAAATGAAAGAAGCAAATGAATGAATAAATTCACTATCAAATTCACTATCATTACTCCAAGGAAATTATCACTACATACATAATACATAAAGTGAATGTTATGAAGCATAATACCATTTGCATCTAAAAAACCAAAATCCTGTCTTTATGAAGGCTTTTTCTTTTTTCATTAAAGTCTTCTGAATGCACATAAGTAACCAAAACAGATAATACCTACAAAGTTAATGAAAACAGGTACACATAAAAAGTATGTCTGACTAGATTGTTGTTGGAGAGAGACTGGTCTAGCCAGGAGAGGAGTCAAATAGTGAATTAGTCTGGAATCCTTACATGGGCATAAGAGCCATTGAACCTTATCTAGTCTGACCCAGCTGCAAATCACCAGTTTGAGAAGATTCTTATGCTATAGACATGAGCAATAAAACAGCTAATTGAATTCATTTGTGGACCTGATTGTCTGCACCCACAATTGTTAAACATAAAAATATTGTTCCAATAACATGTATTTAGGAGAGCCCATTTGCTGTACTAGTTAAGGCACCAGGCTAGAAACCTGGAGATAGTGAATTATAGTCCTGCCTTAGGTCCAAAGTCAGCTCAGTGACCTTGGGCTGGTCACTCTCTCTTATCCCTAAGAATCAGGCAATAGCAAACCATTTCTGAAAAAAACTTGTGAAGAAAACCTCTCAGGGACCTCTCAGGGACCTCTCAGGGAAGTCATAAAGAGTCAATGATAATTTGAAAGCACAAAACAAGTGTAAATGTACTTGCTACAAATGTAGAAGTTATACAAAATTCTACATTTGTAGCAAATACATTGAAGGTAAACAAACAACTTCCTCTCATGAATTAAGTAAATGTCTCAGAAGTGAAGACCATTGGCCCACAATGGATTACATTTCTTTGGGTAGATTTGCTATCTGCGTCAACTGCAGTAATAAAAGTGCAAAAGTGATGATTACAATTTCCCATATCTCACATGGGCAGATATTTTGGAGTCTGGATATCTGCAGAATTACTGTTCCTTTGAATATAAAATAAGATTTGTCAAACTCTAGAAATGTTCTAGGCAAAAAAGATCTGGGCTTGCACATTATTATTTTATTGGAGACACAACAATAGCACATTGAGCAGGGGTAGATAACATATGGTTTTCCAGATGTTTTAGTGAGCTACAGCTCCCAAAAGTTTCATCCAGAACTGCCAGTTATGCTGAGAATTGTAGCTCAACCACATCTGGAAGATCAGAAGTTATGTGCCACAAACATTTCTATAGTTTCTCCATTAATGAGTAAACTAGATGGCAGAAAGATGAGTCATTTATGTGATTCATAATCCAAATGTGGGACACACAAAAATGGTACATTAGTGAAGTGAGAACTTTCTTTGCTGACACTTGATTGGCATATATTGAGAGAAGTCAACATACAATTCAATGGCAAAGTACATCCTTTGTATTTAGAAAGTCCCAGAGATGTAAATTTTCAATTATCTTACGTGTATATGCCTTAAAACAACAGAACAATTCCTACTCTTTAAGACCCCTTAAGCTAGAACAGAATTTCTATTACTCCTACCCCTGTACCTGTCAGATTAATGTTATGTTCCTTTCCCAAATATATTTTTGAGAACAATTGTGAAGTGCTATCTGGGAAGTGATTGATCCACTGACTCATAGCCTGCAATGTCCATTGTATGGCCTCCAAAATCTACCCCTGAAATCTGACACAAAAACAAAATTTTTCAATGGCACAATTTTCCCAGTTTCCATAAACTGAAAAAAAAAATCAAATGCAGTTACTCCATGATTTTAAAAATCATGGAGGAACTACAAGCAAAATATTTTCCTGGAGCATTTGGAAGAAGGGAGGGAGGGAGGGAGAGAGAGAGAGAGAGAGAGAGAGAGAGAGAGAGAGAGAGAGAGAGAGAGAGAGAGAGAGAGAGAGAGAGAGAGAGAGAGAGAGAGAGAGAGAGAGAGAGAGTTACTTGTCTATACTCCCTAGTTTAAATTATTAGTAATACTGATAGGGAGAGCCAATTTGGTTTAGTGATTAAGGCATGTGGGTAGAAACTAGAAGATTGTGGGTTCTAGTTCCACTTAGGCCCAAGGCCAGTTGGCCAACCTTTGGCAATTCACTCTGACTTAACCCTAGGAAGCAGGCTATGGCAAGCAACTTCTGAAGAAGAAAACTGCAAGGATTTGATTAGCCACTTGCCATGAATCAATGCTGTCAATAAATAAACAAATTACTATTTTATTTTTTATAGTGATCTATGGTTCTCAAGGGAAGAATAATATATACTATGCCTGTCTTACCATGTTGTTTTTAGTTGGGAAGTTGTGTCCGACCCATCGCGACCCCATGGACAACGTTCCTCCAGGCCTTCCTGTCCTCTACCATCTTCTGAAGTCCATTTAAGCTCACACCTACTGCTTCAGTGACTCCATCCAGCCACCTCATTCTCTGTCGTCCCCTTCTTCTATTGCCCTCAATCTTTCCCAGCATTACGCTCTTCTCCAGTGAGTCCTTCCTTCTCATTGGGTGGCCAAAATACTTGAGTTTCAACTTCAGGATCTGGCCTTTTAAAGAGCAGTCAGGATTGATCTCCTCTAGGACTGACCGGTTTGATTGCCTTGCAGTCCAGGGGACTTGCAGGAGTCTTCTCCAGCACCATAGTTCAAAGGCCTCAATTCTTTTGCGCTCAGCCTTTTTTATGGTCCAACTTTCACAGCCATACATTGCAACTGGGAAAATTGCTACCAAATTGAACAGAATCATTTCACCAGGATAAGAGTCGATCTTTGAGTGATTTGTAATTAATCTTCAGAAGTTTCTAACACCCAACTCTTTAACAAAATAGTACCCAAACTTTTATCTCTCCTAGGTTTTCTTTAAATAACAACATACTGAATAATAATGAAATAACAGGTGTGGGAACCAGGAATAGAATTTAACATGGAAAAAAAGCCTTATTCCCAGTTTAGATACTAAAAATAGCAGGGGAAAACTGTCGGTCTTAGAAAGACATGGCTATTAATCCAACCTCCTCAGCTGCATTTCATGTTTCAATTATATTACAAAAAAGGTAAAGGAAACTTTTCTTGAAAAGAAACGGTGGTGCATTCAGCAAATACTTCCATGTTTATTTAATCTCTGGAGCATGAGAAATAGCCAGTTTAATGTTTAAGGCAGCAGAAACTGGGAGACCGTGAATTTTAGTTCTGTCCTAAGCCAGCTAGATGATCTTGAATCAGTCCCTCTCTCTCAGCCCCAGAAATAAAACAATAGAAAGCTGTTTTTGAAAAACCTTGTCAATAAAACTGCAGGGACTAGCCCAGGCTGGCAAAAACTGCCTACAAACATTGTATGTAACATGCCAACTCACTGTGTAACTGGATGGATGGATGGGTACCTGTAGTATCTATGACATATAACTTGATATTGTAAACATCAAATGAATGCAACATTATAAATCTCAAAATTCAATCCCGGGTGAAAACATATGCTTAAAGAATCCAGACTTGAGTGATCATCATGCAGTGAATACCTTTAAGCCACCTCTCTTCACTTGATTGAGATGAATTATAGTTACACTGAAGTTAATCTAAGAACTTGGGTTAGGGCACTATTATATGGAGATGTTCTACATGTCCCTGGAAATTTGGATTGGCTTCAGATTTAAAGAGGGCTGGGCACAACGTTTGTCCTCTTTCTCCATGAACTAGTTCTGTTCAGGTGCAGAGCCTGACTGTAATGTCAGATTCTCAAGCAATTCTGGGCCAATAGTTCTAGCCCTTTCTCTCTTTCCCCAGAGAGACCCAGTTGCCTTCCACATAAGGGAATGTCAGAGTGAAAATCTCAAGAATGGACCAGGAAGTTGGCAGTGTAAACTGGTTGGGTTCCTAAATATAAGGCTCATTCAAATGCATATTTAGGGCAATATTTAAATGCAAATGTGATTAATGGTTGCTACTGCTCATGAATGCTTGGATCCACATCATTTATTATACATAAGATAAAAAAAAATCCAAAGGGCCTCAACCATTTGCACTGGTATTTTTGGTCCTTCGCCATTGTCCAGAATGAAATGTGCTGATCACAGTCTTCTATTAGCTCAGCTTCAAGGAAAACAGATGAACTGGTTGCTAAAGATAAATTCTATACCAGGATCACCTCATCACATCTATTGCACTTGTTTTTCTGGAAACCGATTTATAAATACACAGCCCAGACTGCAAGCCACATCATTAGCTTCAAACAAAAGAACCATTTCAGCATTTTTAATGTGAAGACAGAAAGGGAGCGGATGACAATAATAGAAAGTTGTAAAGCAAAGACCAACCTCCACCTACCCAAGAAGCATTTGTGTTTTGTGATTATTTAAAGCACAACATGATGAATGTCTCTGACCTTATTAAGTGTATTAAGCTCTTACCCATCCTTTTACAAAAGAAAATAGTTTTTCCAATTTCAAAACGCCTTATATCCACATTCATTCCCTGGTTAAAGCAGCCTATGGGGGGGATGTTATAAGGTGTCCAGAGGACAATAAGGTGTTCTGGGATTCTCATTTTCCTATGCACTTTCCACAATGTTTCAATGGATCGGTGGATGGGGAAATACTGTAAAGTAACAAAAAGAAAGAAAGAAAGAAAGAAAGAAAGAAAGAAAGAAAGGAAGGAAGGAAGGAAGGAAGGAAGGAAGGAAGGAAGGAAGGAAGGAAGGAAAGAAAGACAGACAGACAGAAAGAAAGAAAGAAAGAAAGAAAGAAAGAAAGAAAGAAAGAAAGAAAGAAAGAAAAAGCTAAAACTATAAGAAAGGAACAAAAGAAATAGAAAAGAAAGAAAACAAGATACAAAGAAGTGGATTCCGATCTTCTTTGAAGCAGTTAGTACAATTATAAATTTACCTCTTATTTTATGGTTACAAAATGACTGCCATTTTTCTATAATCTGTCCTATTTAATCATCAGAACCAAAATAATCAGTTCATTTTGTTTCTGTTTTATGCAAAAACTCCATAAGGGATTTCCAGTTAACAATAAATGTAGATATTGTCTTTTCTCTGATGAGTGAAGTCACTTTAGCCAGAAGTTCCATCATCTTCATTTACCATTCCTCTCTTGTGGGTAATGCTGAATTATTTTTGCATAAAATAATCTCATAATGA
Source organism: Protobothrops mucrosquamatus (assembly GCF_001527695.2). Taxonomy (NCBI): domain Eukaryota; kingdom Metazoa; phylum Chordata; class Lepidosauria; order Squamata; family Viperidae; genus Protobothrops; species Protobothrops mucrosquamatus. The sequence continues at coordinate 122,703 of NW_015387657.1, forward strand.
TATTGGCCTATAGCTTCTGGTTAAAATCAAATCATTTTACATTTTATGTATTAGTGCTATATTGACCTCTTTCTAACTCTCTGGCATCTTCCCTACCTGTAAGATAGAGTTTATTGTATTTTGTAAAGATTGTAAAAAATCATCCTCAAAATATGTATAATAAGAATCTAATAATTCATGTCCAAGCACCGTTCCAGGCTTAATATTTTGAATAGCAATAGCACTGAGACTTATCTACCACTTCATAGTGCTTTACAGCAATCTCTAAGTAGTTTACAGAGTCAGCATATTGCCCCTAATAATCTGGGTCCCCATTTTACTGACCTCAGAAGGGTGGAAGGCTGAGTCAACCCTGAGCTGGTCAGGATCGAACTCCTGGCAGTGAGCAGAGTCAGCCTGCAATACTGCATTCTATCCACTGCATCACCACGGCTCTGAACAGCTTCAGAAACTTTTCTTATTGTTATAAGAGAATAAAGTAATAAAGGCAGATTATGAACGGACCTATTATTATAGGTCCATTCATAATCTGTATTTATTACTCTGTAATATGAGCAAATTTTATTTCTTTTGATATTCTGTAACTTAGTTACATCCACAAGTGTTTAAGAAATGAGGCTCATAGAAACTTTGTGTCTACATGGGCTGCAATACAGCTGTGAACTTCATTGAAATCTCTCGACTCCCAGCTACTCAACTCAGAGGCAATCATGAAAATCTCTGTTCCTGCAGTCTATTCACGAAGAGCCACTGTCTGGAGTGAAAGTTGGCAATCTCATGATCTTTTCTTATCCCGAAAGACTGTTAGCCAGAATTCACTGTCTGGCCACTGATCTCTGCCAGAATGCTGCTCTGTCCTTGCTGCTTCAGGGAATCCTCACAGGAATCCTGATGTTCCGCAATAGTTTGATCAACTCAATTAAGACCTTTCTATAGTCAGTGAAGTTTATTGACTTCTCTCTTGGTATTCTTTGGCTTACTTAATTAACCAGCATGAATCAGTAATAACATTTCCTGTCCCATACCTTTCCTAAAACCAGAATGAACATGCATTTCTTTTTCTATGTAGGGTTGTAATGTGCATTGGGTGATCTTGAACTTTATTGTGCTGTCTTGTGAAATTAAGGATACTGTTTAATAGTTTGCATACTTCTAATATTCTAATATCAAAGAATTCTCCATTCTTTGATATTGGTATACAGACTGGTCTCTTCCAATCTGTTGGCCACTGTGTCATTCTTCAGATATATTGGCATAGTTTGGTTAGAATCTTGATCTTTTTTTTCCTCTGTTGCTTGTCACATTCCCATAGATATTTCATCAGTTTCTTTAATCTTTCACCTTGATAATAACTGTAATGCCATACATAGCATTATACTGAGCTGTAATTTGCTTCCTTTTTCTTTTCCTTCTTTTTGCCTTTGCAGATAAATGAATAAATGAGAATTCAAACACAATATTATGTTTTTGTTCTTATTCTTTTCTTTGAGTTGTTACCTTTGAGTTGGTACATATTTTAAAAGACGATTACTGTACACTTTAACATTTAAAGCTATGGTCATTATTTAAATTTAGAAACCTCTCTGTATACTTGAAGGATCAAAATAGTTAAGACCATTTCTAAGAATTTAAACAAAAGTAAGTATATAACTGAAATAGCTCTAATTCACAACTATTAATATACCAACTCCATAATAGTTTGGTACTCAGTTCCCTTATTTTATAATAAATTGGTCTAAACTGAACATAATTAGTGGGATAACCTTATATGCAGTTCTGGGAAATGTTCTGTTTTCTACATATTCAGTATTAATAATATCCCCTATTTTTCTTTTTGCAACAATGCTTCCTTTCTAGCATATTACATCACTATCAAGGCAAATAGGAGGCAATTTTTATGATGAGCCTCATTCATTATATGCAATAGTTACCACAGGATTTGAAATTGGGAAAAGGTCACAAAGAAACAATTCCAATATGGAAACCCTCTTTTGAAGCTGATTATGAATCTATGTCCACTAGTGGTGTTGATAATTGGTATAGTTCACCATAATATTTGCCCATTACAGCCCTATTCCTTTATTGCCAAAAATATAAGCTTGGATTCAACGGTAATCCTTTGTGAATGGAAGGATTATTCTGTTCATGGAAAGACTATTTTATACTGTGCACTAGATCTCCGTATAAGAAAGATGAAGTTAAGTTTGAAAAATGACTCCAGCTGGAACATCTATCATGAAATAAGTAGATGAACTGGAGTTTTACAGAACCATGCTATTAAAATATTATCTGAATTCTTGAGCAAGCACTGGCAATAGTGTGTGCTAATAATTATTGTCCTTCTACTCCGTTCTCTGGATCCAGTCTGTTAATCATGTTGAGATGGCAATGCCATAAACATATACTAAGTTAAATCCCAGCAACTGTTTGCCCAATTGAAGACTTCAGAAAGTTATAATATGCTTGTTTGAAAATTCAACATGAAAAGATTTGTGGGCAAATAGCATTCAGAAAGAAAACATTTAGAGAGATTTACAGGAGAATGAGGAAAGATAGATTCTAGTAGTGGAGTAAGGAGAAGATCTCAGATTAAGCACCAATATCTTTGGACAATGATAGTAAATCCTTAGACTACAATCTTTGAGAATCATGATCAATTAGTACTAAACAGTACCTTTTCTTGGTACTCTCTATGTTCCCTATTTTAACGGTTTTTACATTTCATATAGGAAGAAGATCTTCCATAATGGTATTCATTTGTTCTCAAAATGCCAAACAATATTTATGTATCGGATTCTGAGAAATGTGTTCCCAATTGCAACAATTCCAAAAATGATGTCACTTTTTCCTTTAATGGAAGGGAAGTGGATATGCATGGAAACATTTCAGGGACAGCATCCAGTAATCCTAGGACAATGAAAGGACATATCAGAGTTATGTATAGTGTCTAACCCACATGAAATCTGCCTTGGAAGAAATA
>NW_015387657.1:127087-145719 GCF_001527695.2 Protobothrops mucrosquamatus
TGCTCACTTACTATTTTCTTGCCTATCTTAACTTGTGTTTCTATTCTGTTTTTTATGGCACTATTTTTGATAGGTTGGTCTGTTTTTTCCTTTTGTGTAAAGACAGATGCAAAAAACGAGTTAAATAGTTCCGCTTTCTCCCTGTTGCTTGTCACCTTCTTGCCACTTTCACCCACTAACGGACCAATCATTTCCTTCATATCATAAAGGACTATGATATAGGTCAGGGTAAAAGCTGGACTCCATCAACAGTTTGAGTGCTAATCATGTCTGATTCTACACTGATTGTATTAACTAAGTAAAAACAGCAACAACAACATCCTTTGGCCAATTGGACTTCAGAACTGAGAATGGGAAAAGCTATTGTGCCTTAAAAAATAAGCTGCAGTGACTTCCGGTACAAGAGGTCTCCAGCCTGCAAAAGTGCAGAGTTAAGCAGCATGGTTACAAATATTTGTTTGCTGCTTTGTTAATAAACTCATTGATAGTTTACCTACTCGGAGATGAGAGTAGCTCCTTATTTGAGGACTTCTAAGGCAGCATATCACCAAAAAGTATAGCAGGTTACTTCAGAGAAAACATACCTAATAGTTAATAGGGTTGGTTTAGTCATTCTTGGAGAAAACTCAGAGTTATCTGTTGGACAATTAATTTATACTTATCTGTGGTAGATTGTTTTTAAAACATGGTAAGTCTGGATCCAGCCCTATCTACTGAATGAAGATATTGCTCAATACTTTTCTTTGTTTTGCAAGATTTCCATGGTAATAAAATAATCAAAATGGGGTAGTTTTATAGTGAAATCTGCTTTGAGGAAACAAACTTATCACTTTGCTTTATCTTAAGGACTGCTTTTCCCCCAACAGTTTCTGCCTGTCCAACGTAAACAGGTAGGGAACACCTGCTAAGAGTCCTCACCTATGAGGAGGTACAGCAGGAGGGGGTTCAGAATGGGCATGCTCTCTAGCAGCTCCCTGTCTTTGGAATAGCTTACCCTCTGAGGCAAGAAGGACCTCCATCTTCATGGTCTTCCAAAAGGAGGTAAAAACACGGCTCTTCAAAGATTGTAACCAATGATGCCATATTCAATAAATGTCATGTATTGCCTTTAGCATTAATTTAAACCCAGATTTAATTAAATTACCATTTGAATTCAATTATTCAATTCATTTGTGTTGTGTTTTTTATTTAGAGGTTCTATAAACCAGCAATAGTCCTATTGCTTTCAGACAATAAGCAAATCTTTTAAATGATATGTAGCCAGCTTGGTCTAGTGGTTAAGGCACCTAGGCTAGAAACCAGGGAACCATGAGTTCTAGTCCCACCAGTTACTGGCCCAAGGATAGCCTTGGGCCAGTAACTCTCTCTTAGCCATAGAAAGCAAGCAAGTGCAAACCACTTCTCAAAAAGCATGCCAAGAAAACTGCAGGGGCTTGTTCAGGCAGTTTCAGGGAAATGGCATGATTCAGTGGAAGATCATATAAAATTAAATTAGAAATGTTAATGATAGATGAAACACATACTGTACAATCCCTTCATGACAATCCTAATATGTATGACATACAGATGTAGGGTTGGCCATGCAAGGTAGACCAGTCAGGAAGCAAGCCCAGATGAGCTAATTCTACTTTACTGTAAGGTTACATTAACATAATATTTCAAGTCTGAAAGTACATTTCTCTTCTGTAGCCTTTACAGCCTAGGGAGGGTCTGTTCTGATACATTTGCCAAGCCCACATTCCTGCTGTGTACTAAGATGCCTCGTACCTCACCATGGCTCTGTCTCTGGCTTTCCTCCCCCCCCCGTCTCTCAAAGTTATTCCCACATATCATTACAAACGGGACTATCACAGATGAAACGGATGCAATCTTAATGTAATGTGGTTCAAGAAGCTAGGTTCTCCCATATGTATGAATTAGCTATGAATCCTCCTTTCTATTTACAATCAAATTGTTCAATAATATTGTAAATTCCACTGACAAATTACTTATTGGTCCAGCAAGTAGTAGTAGTAGTAGTAGTAGTAGTAGTAGTAGTAGTAGTAGTAGTAATTCTTCTTCTTCTTCTTCTTCTTCTTCTTCTTCTTCTTCTTCTTCTTCTTCTTCTTCTTCTTCTTCTTTTTCCTCCTCCTCCTCCTCTTCCTCCTTTCTTTTTTTTTTTTTTGAGTTTTACCTGACGTTTCTTTTTCCTAGAAGAGGACTTTCCTCACAATAAATATAAACAGTCACCAATGGAACCAAAATCAAATTCACAAACCTTTAAACTATTAAAGATAAAGTTTAATTAGTTGAGTAAAGTACTAGATTGAAAAGTCTGTAAATTGCTTATTAAAAGCCTTTCTCAATTGTGGTTACACAAAACATCACTAGGAGCTCTGCAGAGGTCATATTTTTTTTTAAAAAGCAAACATTGTTTTCGCAACTTTGCTTACTATGCAATGTTGGCATTTACAATAGTGAGATATTTTATATGCCACAACTCAGTTACCAATCTGCTTTGTTTTGTTTTGTTTTTTGCAGTTGCCAATGTTGTGAAACATGAATTGTATGGTGATGTTTTTCATTTTTAAAATAATTTTTATGCAGGGATTCCCTGAGAAGCGAAAATTATTTCGAGGGATCCTCCAGAGGAAAAAAAGTTGAGAAAGGTTGCTAGAGAAGATTGTGGCAAACAAACAGTGGATCAATTTTTCTTAGAGTGAAAGAACTAAATATCAATTCAGTTTAATGTCTTTGCTCACTTTCATCAGAAATGAACACACAAAAAACATTGCATAAATGCTTTCTATGAGGGCAAAGTATATGGTTTCCTCCACAAAATAATCCAACTTGCCTTTAGGCCAGCTTCATTTTAGCATCATTTTTTTAAAAAATCCGTCTTAAGAATTTTTAAAACACACTTTAGATGTTTGTTTAGATCCATCTTTCTCACAAAGTATGCATTTCAATCTAAAAATCTTCTCCAAATACAACATGGCTATTTTGCAATGCATATCAACGTTCTTGGAGGGCTAAGCTCTCTCAAGATACTCTTCATTCCACAAAAACACATATCTTATTCTTCTTTGTGGCTCACTGATAATGGTGTCTTTTCCAGTTAGAAAAGAAAGCAATTGCCTGGCCACTTCAGTGCCTTCAATCCTCTTAACTGAAAGCAGTGTCATTAAATTAAGCATTACCTGCAGTAATTGAGGACCGCTGATAGATTCTCATTTCATACATTTTACAGCAGGAATACTGAGAACAGATTCCTCTCTATTGCTTTAGCAGGAGGAAATGGACATAACCATTCTCAAAAAGGTCTTTTCTCTTTGGATATAAACGTGGGAAGACACTAAAGGGGGGGGGTGTCCTTAGAACTTGATTGTTTTGTTGCAGACATTTCATTACCCAACTAGGTAACCTCATCAGGAGGTGGGCTTGCTCTCTTTTTATATATACTCCCGCCAACACTGTGACAGGGCAAACCACTAGTGTATAAAACGGGAGCAAAGTCCACTCCCTTCCTAGCACCGATGATGCTAACGAAATGTCTGCAATAAAATCACCAAGCTCAGAGAGCACCAAGGACCCCACAGTTCAATCCTGAGCTACAAATATTCTCTTCTATTGGTTGACACTAAAGGAGACATGCATGTGTAAGCACTGAGTTGAGAACCCCTGATTTATATTATGGCATAGAGAGTAAAACATTTTATATGTAGATATAAAACAATAGACGTGATGCAAACTTAGTCACCTTAGAATGACAACTCATTGGAATTAAATTAATGTATTGACTGATAAATAACTGAAGTCACATGTATTTGAACTGATTTAATCTACATTCTGGAAGACCACATGGAAGAGTAAACTATAAAGAAGCCTCTATGGAACTTGTAAAATATACGTTCTTGACTCATAATTTACTGGCTAATGTCAGCCCAGGGAAAAGACATAATTGTGTTTCAAAAGGAGTATAATATATGCATTCCCCAGTTGGTATATCATTGTGTACAATAGATGCATTTCTTACCTGCAGCAGCTGTATCACACTGGCATCTAAAAGTATTTGGAGAAACATTGCTGCAGCTACCATTGCCACAACTACATCGTTGACACTGCCCAATTATTTCTGAGCAGTTCATTCCTTATAAAATAAGACAGGAAAAATCTTTCCAAATGAACGGAGCATTACCAAAGCGTGAAGATGAAAATGCAAGAATTAATATTAGCATGCATAAAATGTACAGTAAATGTTTCGCTTGCGTATTAATCCAAAGCAATACTATTGCTGTTGTTTCCTTGGTTGGGTTTAAATTACTCTTTTAATATTATTAGAATGAAGCAATGGATTGTATATGATGCTAACACTACAGTTCCGAAAGGGGCAGGTATGATCACTAAACATATATGTAGGAGATATAGATAGTACAACATTGTGGGAAGAAGAACCATGCTATTGTCCCAGGAATGGAGACACACAAAACAAAACAAAACCTAAACAGGGAGGGAGGGAGGGAGGGAGGGAGGGAGGGAGGGAGGAAGGAAGGAAGGAAGGAAGGAAGGAAGGAAGGAAGGAAGGAAGGAAGGAAGGAAGGAAGGAAGGAAGGAAGGAAGGAAGGTGGATTTCACTATTAACCACACAAGTGAAAGGAACTTCCAATTGCCAAGTGCTGGGCAAAAGAAGAAATGGATTGTGAAACTCCAGAGACCGATAATTGGCTGATTTAAATGTGTTGGGGATGGCACCAGAGATAGTTCTCAGATATTTATATCTAAATGTTTAGCTCAAATGAAGATATAATCCTAGTCACAATTCCCCCCCCCCCAAGGCAGTCTCACTGAACTCATATACATAAGATGAGCTGCATATGGTAAAATTTCAGGGGAAAATCAACGTTCCAATATTTGAACAAAAAGACACATTCTAATATTTGCTTTTCAACATGATTTAACAGCTGCCTGGAAAGACAGTTTCAGGATGAATTCTGCTTAAACATGCTGCTTACTGGAAATTACCAGTCACAAATTTTCCAGCATATGGGACTAAATACCATATAATTATGCTTTCAGCTGAATTGTTGCTGTACGGTTATTCACACTTGAGCATTTTTTTCCATTTTTTAAAAAAATAACACTATGAGAGCCATTATATTCTCGCTAACACCTGTGAGCTAGAACTACATCTCCTATCCTAACATTTTAATCAAAACAGATTCTTTCACCTTGTTTGTTTGGGCTTTACCTATACAAGGTAATGATATTGTTCAAAAGCTCATGCTGTGCTTGATTCTTTACATGTTCGAAGCTTTTTTGACCTTTGTAATAAAACTGGATCAAGGCAGTTTTTATTCCCTGGTCATTTAAAGTGGATGCTGAAGGGATCCATGCTGTCTACTAGATATTGTCAGTTCATTCTTAAAGACAATCTAAATACTGAATAATAATAAAGTTGGAAGGGACCTTGGAGGTCATCTAGTCCAGCCCCCTGCTCAGGCAGGAAACCCTATACCATTTCAGACAAGTGGCTGTCCAGTCTCTTCCTAAAAACTAGTGTGGCATTTTTCAAGAGGTTGCTTCCAATCTTAAGCCTAGTTAGGGGCCAAGTTGTTTTTCATCTAACTGATTTCCATTTAACAAGCAGCTGGAATGAGAAAAGGCAGAGCTGTGCACTAGAATGAGGGGAGGGCTTTAAACTCTTTCTGTACTGTGATCAAAATCAAAACGGCCTTTCTGTTTTTTCATTCATGATCGGAGGACATTGTTGACGGTAGTAATGGCAGGAGATGTCCATTCTCCACAAGCATGTGTAGCATTACCCTCTCAGAGGCCGCCAAAGCCCAGGCCCTCCCAGCCCCACTCCCCTCCATCACGCTCTTCAGCTGCACTTTCAAGGAGTTAGTAAAGTGTCTTTTCTAGCAGAAGCTCACGTGAACTGAGGAGGTGGCAGACTCTCATCGTCAAAGGGGGGCTTTCAGGAACAAATATGATCAGCCCCTAAGCCCCCATAGTCAATGCATGATGGTGTTTAACAGCCCAAGGCAGTCATAGCAGCAATAGTCAATGGTTTCACAGTGACCGTTTGGAAACAAGTGAGGTGGAGAAAACCCCAGCTCCAGGCAGTGATAGGAACACGAACAAAGGTAGTCAGCATTCTGCAGTAACAGCTAGCCCCATAAGGGTAACTCCCCACAATGTCTATAACTTGCACAAGTAACAATAATCAAAGTTCGGATGGCCGCTAGTCTCCAAAGCAGTAACGACCAGCCTCTCCTTCTCTTCTGTCATTGCTCGCAGTCTCAGGTCTCGTAGGTGTCAAAACCCCTCCCGCCTTTCCTTCATTGTTAAAATCTGAATTTAGTAACCCCAGCAACTTTCTCTCTCCTCACTCTCTCTCTTGCCTCCACTTGGGATTTCCCTCCTGCAAAAGAAAACAGTAAAATTCCACCTTCTCACTCTCTCTCACTCACTCCTTCCCTCTCCTTCACAGAAAGGGATCAGCTAAAACTTCAAATTTGACTTCACCTGGTCTCTCTCTGACAACAGCAACAGCAACCACCCACACCCCCTTTCTTTCCTCCTTTTTCTTTCCTTCCGCCCGATCCATGCCCACCATGCCCAAAACTGGCAGCAGCTGTCCGAGCTTCCCTCTCCCTGAGCAGGCTCCTGCAAAGACTTTCAGGCATGTTTTAGATCAAGGGGCTGAATTCCTATTCTCACATGCCATGATTCTGATCCAGTCTTTTGTTTGCTTGCTTGCTTCTTTAAGATCTACACAAAGTCAAATGATGTAACCTACTTATGCTAGACACTGCAAGGGCATTCATAGGCTGGGAATCATAGATAGCAAAGAAGGCAATAGTGAGATTTGTACAAAAAAAAACAGAACAGTAACAACACATTTTGCTTCTGTACAACAGTAAGATAAGCTCAGAACACATGGCCAGAAGAAGCACTAAAGTTTCAGAAATCCACGTGATCTTACCTGTAAATGAAGGGGGACAGATGCATTCATGAGAATCTTCAACATCTTTTCTTTGACTCTTTCTTCTAATGCAGATGCCATGGTTGTAGCAAGGTTTACTGGAACACTTATCAATTTCTTGGCAGAACTGTCCAGAATAGGGATAGTTGCAGTGGCAATGATAGGCTTCATCCCAAATATGACTTAAACATTTGCCATGACCAGAACAAAATGTTGAGTTTGAAAACTTCTGACAAGCATGTGGCTTCACTGTCACATTCAATCGAAGCCCAAAATGACATAAAAGTGGTCCTCGTATTGGGACCTCTGCAAAGTAATGTGTTCCAATGCCGAGCCACTTGGGAACAATTTGATGCATCCTACTTAATCCATGGTCAAATAGAAGCTGGTGCCAATGGCCACCTCTTGGTTGAGGGCATTGAATAAATTCTTCCCAGGAAACATTTGCCAAGTTCATGCCATGAGACTGAAAAGATGGCTCCGATGAAACAAAGAGCAGGTCCCCCAACTGAAGTTGCAGAGGACAAATTTGGGGTAATTTCAGAGGCACGTTGTCTGCAGTACTGCTATCAGGGTACGAATCAATATTCCAACATTCTGTGAAGAAGCTGGAGCAGATGTTTTGGCTCAGTGACCATTTCACTGTATGGACTGTTGGCTGGGCTTTCCATTCAGACACCAAGGATCTGTTACAAAAGGTCTGCCCACCTACCATGGAACTTTGAAGGAGACAACAAGCTATTGCGACAAGAAGTGACTTTAGTTTCATTGTTTTTAAATCACACAGCCTGCTCTGATGGTCTTGTTCTTGAGGACAGAATGGATTCCTTCCAATGAGAACTTCTTGTAGTTGTTGCCCCTTTTTTTGCATCGGTGGCACCATGTCTGCCTGTAAAAAGCACATAAATGAGAGACCTGAATATTTGTTTATTTATTGTTTATTTATTAAATTTATAGGGCATCCATCTCACTGTTGAAGTGACTCTGCATGCAGTTTGCATGTTGGTGCTGAAAATATTTTTTTTAAAAAGGTATAATGAGTTAGATGGCTTTTATCCCCAGTTTTGAAATGACCCAACATGGAATAGAGATTATAACTCATATGCTAACTTGAGAATACTATATTCAGAAAGCAACAGTGGAAGCACGTTCCTGTTAAGATTATAAAGGAATCTCATGCAAAATTTGTTGCATTAATGTAATAAATAGTTTGCAGACTTGTAATTTAAAATATTTGCAAGATATCAGGATTCCAGCTTCTGATTTAAGGAATTCGTAAACTTAGATCAAAGCACCACAGGGGAAAAAATAATATTAGAGACTATAGTAGCATTTTCAAGGGGTTGCTGGATCAGTCTGCTTCAACTGTATTGATTGCTAAATGCATTCCATTCCATTTCTGCACTGAATCAAGAAAAACACAGTTTATATTGTAATATGTTAAGTACAGTAAATATGTAGTTTGAAATTCCTTAAAATATTGATTTCTGGAGACTTTCTCTCCAAGGATGAATTTTTAAAGCTAACATCCCCTTTTGAAGTACACAACATTATATGTATTAGATTTTGGTTTTAGTTGGTTTAGTGCTAGAATATTTATGAAGTTGAACTATTGCACAAGGAAACTTAATAGAAAATCTACACATCGATTTGGGGAGTATGAATCAATTCAAATTATTCCAGAATTCATAAACAATGGATTTTGCAATATCCCTGGTATTTTTGTTCACTTCTGCTTTACTTTCCAGCCCATACAGTCATAAAGAATCAAAGTGAACCTCTTGATCACAGTGGGATTGAAGGCATACTGCTAGTTGAGACTGATGGCCTCTTATAACTTACAACTGTTCTTCCTAAACTCATCATGGACTGGATCCCTTGATGCAGGGAATTTCTAGGGAGATATCATATTTATAATTAGAGGAATGAGCAAATTATTAATTGCTTGTTTCTTAGCTCACGAGTCTCACGCACTCATGCCTGCCAATTTGGTGCAGGATATTTAAGTCACTATTTATTTTGAACACACTCAGAATAAAAACCTATATGCATGGAATTAGAATAATATGGGCATTAAAAATACACTGAAATTCTCAATGCAACTGGAAAACTCAGGCAAAAAGAACCAATTTACATTAATTGCTTATCACACACTATCCTGGGATGCCTGTGTGGGATCCAAGAAGCTTCTCTGGATGATTCTTCTAACCAGCTGCTGGGTCTGCTGCTGTGCAGACTCTGTAGTGACTGCTTCTGAGTAATTTCTATGATAATACATTTCCCTCTGTGGTCGAAATATTATCACATGTTTTGCTGATTTCATTACTCCATTTAGAAACACATATTATTAAATAAAACTTAATAACGCACATTATATTTGTCTTCTGCTGTTTTGATTTCTTGTGTTTATAAACTGAATTTCTAAGAATTCCAAGTCCGTGTTGGTGGTTCCCAATGCAAATTTGTTTCTATTTATTTATTTTTCACATTTATGAATCGCCCATCTCCTTCAGAGAGAAATACAAAGGCTATGGTTTTAGAATCAGATATTTCACCTTGCTAATACCCAAGAAAAAGAATCCACATGCATGCAGTATTTTCTCGCTTATCAGATATATTGAAGAGTACAAAGGACAGATTTTTCAGTGTAAATTTGCATTTAGGGCCTTAAATGTCAGGTGGCCTCATTTTGTTTTTTGTTTTTAATCTATCAAGATGGGAAGTGTAAATAATGGAACAATAGCAAATAGCTTTCTTTCAGTGAATATTTCACCAATTTTATCCAGGGAAAAGGCCAGTTAATCACAAGCCAAAGGCTTCCTAGAAACCCTGTCTAAGGTCTGCTTAGGCTGAACAAGATGTAAATTGAAGTGTTGTGGCTTATTCAGGGCAGATGAAAGGTCAGGTAGGTTTGATATTTGGATCTGGCAACTGAGTCTCTGCAGGAACATCAGAAGCAGTTTATCCTAAGTCAGACTACGGGTCCTTCTCATCCTATTTTCAACTCTGACTGACAACAGCTCTCTTTGGTTTTAAGAGTTTTTTTTCCAGCTCTTCTTGAAGATGCTGAAGACTGATTCTGGGAGTTCTTGGATACAGAAAAGAAATTTTGTACACAATTGTGTCTGATGTCCATATCAGGGTTTTTTAACCTTTCAGGCGAAGCATTTACCTTGATCCCTTCCAAAGAGCTGCTTGCATTATTGACTGAACTGGAGCCTGGTTCGATGTAAAGTCACACCAAATATTTTTTTTTAAATATAGACAAACATTAAACATAGATTTAAATTCGAATATTAAATGTAAAAAACAAGGGAGGAGGCATATATCTTTGCATGGAAGGCAAGGGATCCATTTGAATCTCAGCAGCAAATTCATTGTTATAAAGAAAAACATGGAGATTAATTTGTAGACTGTGCTTCAAGATGCAAAAGCAAACACATTTCTCTATGTCTATATGGAGAATATCTTCTAGATTTTGCATCATCTTATAAGGTTTTCTAGAACTAATCAGAAGCAGCATTAGATGATTCTTAAATAGAGAATTTAAGATCTAAGTCCACCTGCAGAACAGAACGGGAAGGATTGAACAACACTCTAGATTAGATCAATTGTGTTCCCTTCTCTATTTTTTAGTGAGGTTATACTAAAGTGTGATCTTGATCAGAGGTATTGTAGATGGAACACCTTACATCTTTCTTCCTAGTTACTTGATCTGTTAATTCTACTCTATTAGTGGTTTAAAAGGAAAAAGTCTACATTGACAACAATTGGATTTCAGTTTTCTTCTGTAACTATTCTTATGGTAGGTTTTTGCAAAAAACTAAAATGCTATATACATAATTCTTAAATACTCCTTTAAAGTGCTTTTATATATGGATATTAACTGTCTGCTATATTGTGTTTGAACTATTTTTTTCATGAAGTGGTTTTGCTTAATGACTTTCTTCGGTTGCTTGCATTTTACAAAGCAATATCCTGAATCCCCTATGGAGTTTAAACATGATCTTAAGATAGTCACAATTACTTCTTTTTGAATCAATAATATTTTATATTCCTCCATGAGTATACTTTGCCATTTGTGAAATCTAGTTTTAAGCACAATATTCGATTTTCAGATAAAACACCTGAACTTAAATAATTTTTTGTCCATTGGTCAAATTGAGCTGGGCAGCATTTGAAATATTTTTTTCTCAAGAAATTGTATACTGTTTTGTATACATCAGGCAAAATTAAGTCACATAAAATTGCAAGGCATTGCCACACATCATACTTGTTTGTTTGTTTCCTCACTAGTTATAAACTGCCCTTCCTTCCAGAGCTCAGTATGAAGATCAATCTGAAGATCTCACTATGGAAAGCCAATATGATCTAGTGGGTTAAAGCACCAAGCTAGAAACCAGGAGATCATGAGTTCTTATAATCTATTCTCAACCAAATATTCAAAAGCTGCGAATAAATTAAGAAGAAAGAAGATGATTCAAAGAACAATAAAGATTTCCAAAATTCAGAAGGACCCTTTCTTTAGCCAGATTCAATACCTTTCCAATATCCATTACTGAAGGAAGATACAAAAATAAATTGCTTTTGAACAAAGATTGTGCCCATGTGACAGTGGGATAATTGAATTGATGGAACATGTTGTGCTTTGTTGTCCCCTCTATTCAGGAACATGTCAGGAGTGACTGAGGAGTGACCCTCTCTCTCCAGGCATAACTGGTGCACAATATGAAGTTGAGCAAATGCAAAGTGGAGAATTTGTCATAGAAAGGGAGACATAATGATTGAAAAGAACAGTCCAAAAGTCAGACCCGTAGTTAAAAGAGAGCCACAATCATCAGCATCAACATCCTCAACATCAGAAGCATTTTCACTGTTACAATAAAGATTATTATTAAGCTATCTACTTCTGTGAAAAGTAGAGATTCAATTATTAACTATAAAAATTAATTTCCATCCATTCTCCCACCAAAAAGCTGGGTTGGTAGATGGCAGCTTGAGTCCAATGCTTACTCTTGCTTGAAGGACAATGATCAAGCATTGAATATAATAGTCCCCCTTACTCTCATTCCAGAAACTTTTAAGAGAGTAAATTTCAACCTTTTATTCATTCTTTTTTTAATCAAGCAGCCACATTTCCTGAACAATTTTGAGCAATGTACAACAGAAATTAGAGTTTTTTGCTGCCTCAATGAAGCTAAAAATTACTCTGCTCCAAGTCTTACCATGTTGGAGTACAGCCCTACTTGCTACCTAGATTCAGCAACTCCTTTCATTTGGCAAAGTAATTTCCTTTGAAAGAAAACCACTCTTGTTTTGACCAAAGCAAAGTAGGCTGTGCTTAAAGACCAAGAGTTTTATAATATGCGATATGTGTTGGAAAGCAATAATTAACATAAGAACCGAGTTGTGCAAGGAGGCATACATTTGTAAGAGTGTAGTGCAGCTAGAATGCATGATCAAAGCAAATACTTTTTAAAAACATCTCTCAACTTTATTCCCTGCTGCATATTCATAATCCCAGCTTTCCACCCTGGCCTGCATTTGAGTAGATCCTTCAAATTTGACTGATTGTTTTTTTCAAATGCGTTTCTCTACTGACAAAATATCTCTAAAAATTGCAGATTGCTATGAAGTAAACTGCAGAGGACTCAGATTTCACTGACAGTATAGAATGCAAGATGTAAAATAATCATGGTAAACATACCCTGTTACTGTCAATATGAGGTGGCTGGCTTTCACACAGATCACCTGATTTTTTTTAAAAAAAGCTGTCTCTGGAGATACATATTTGAGAACATCCCTTAAATTTCTCTTCTTTTTCTTTACTTACTATTTAAAAACAAAAATCATGAGTTTGTACACTCAGTAAATCTTTCCCCACAATATCACAATACATCTCATATATTGCGAGACAGCTTTAATGCTGAACTTTGCCCAGCATGTATATTGAGCACCAGCAACTCAACCATTATATGACAGCAGGTTTCTGACAGAGCCCAAGGCTCAGGTTTTAAAATGCTAAATAATAAAAAGTGCAATAAATTTTTAAAGTGAAAAAGAGAACAAAATGGTGCACAGAGTCACCATATGGGGCCTAATAACTATTTAGGAAGGGGTGTGTGTGTGTGTGTGTGTGTGTGCGTGTGTGCGTGCATGCACACGGACGTGTATATACACAAACACACACATAGGAATAAATGCACATGTTGGAAGGCAGATAGGAAGGTAGAAAGATAGGAAGATTAGATGATAGCTAGCTAGCTAGCTAGCTAGCTAGCTAGCTAGCTAGCTAGCTAGCTAGATAGATAGATAGATAGATAGATAGATAGATAGATAGATAGATAGATAGATAGATAGATAGATAGATAGATAGATTTTGAAAGAAAGAAAGAAAGATAGATAGATAGATAGATAGATAGATGATAGATAGATAGATAGATAGATAGATAGATGATAGATAGATAGATAGATAGATAGATAGATAGATAGATAGATAGATAGATAGATAGATAGATGATAGATAGATAGATAGATAGATAGATAGATAGATAGATAGATAGATAGATAGATAGATAGATAGATAGATAGATTAGGTGGGCAATGGACTTTCCCAAGGATCTATATACGAAACTGTTGTGGAGGTCAAACCAATAAGGCTGCCAGGCTGCCAATAAGGTCCACACTGCTGCTGTTTCCAGTGCCGCAGACCAGACAAGTACCGCCAAAGGACTGGATGTGGCCCCAGACTGTAGAATGCCCTGCTTTGCTCTACAAGGTTGGTGCTTCTATGTGTATGTGTATGTGTATGTTTATGTGTATGTACATATCATCATCATTTTAGTCATTGTCTATCCACTGCAGGATGAAGGCCTCTTCCTCATGTTTCCAACCAATATGGTCCTCAGCTTTCTTTTGCCAACTGGCCAACTGGTCTCTTTCGTGGATGCTTTTTATCAAGTGGGATCCATTCTATGATAGCCAGTTCTTCTGGCTATGTGACCAGCACATTTCCATTTCAATTCTTTCATTTGTTCTCTAATCCATGTGCAGGACTTTGTATCTTGCCTTGTGATACTGAGCAAGTATATTTCCATGGCTCTTTGCACCACTCATAGCTTTTGTATCGATTGTGAGGTTAGTATCCATGTTTCGCTGGCATATGTACTGTATATGTGTATGTGTGTGTGTGTGTGTGTGTGTGTGTGTGTGTCTGCGTATACAACATACAAAACACAATGTGTAAAATATGTAAAACCATATACAGCAGAGCAATATATACACATACAAACAAACAAATAACACCCATATAATACATATGTAAAAGAAAGAGATGCCTTCTCTGTCACAATATATTATGGAGCAGACTCTGCATGAGATTTACAGGAGCCCAATTCTCTTGACCTTCTAAAGCAGACATGTCAAACACAAGGCCCAGGGGCTGGATGCGGCCCACAAAGTGGTTTCATGTGGCCCGCGAAGCCATCCTGGAAACAGTGAGGGAACGGCCCCCGCTGCCTTGGCCCTGGCCCTGGCCCAGGCTGGCTGGGAGCCAATGAACAATTTTGTGGTGGCCATGTATGCTGAAATGCATTCAGTCTTAGCTCCATAAGGCTGTCTGGAAACAGCGAGGAACCAGCCCCTGCCGCGTCGGCCCCACCCCCTGAGTGCATGCTGGGGAGGTGTCACCCTTTATGAGGAATTAAGAAATGCACCATTGCCTGGAAGTGGCCAGCAAATGGCCTTCGCCTACTTCACATATCCAGCTTGATGGGCTCTGCCCTGGTCCCACCCCTTTCTGCCAGAGACCCTCAGATCTGTCCCACTCCTGCCCAGGCCCCCACAGGCACCCTTGATGCAAATGATGTAGAGCTGGCCACGCTCACCCAGTAGGCCACACCCACTCCATCCACGCCCATCCAGTAGGCCGCACCCCACCTGTCCCCCCGAGGGCAACCGCAATGTTGATGCAGCCCTCAATGAAATTGAGTTTGACACCCCTGTAAATCTAAAGGCTTTCTTCCCCAATACTATCCAGCTTATGAATTGAGATCAGCTGGGGATGCCCTGGGATCAGCTGAGATTCCTCCAATAGGGATGGCTGAAAATGTGATGGCCAGGAATGATGTCTTCTCAGGAATAGTGCCTCAATTATGGCAAAGGATGTTTAGCTAAAATTTCAGAAAATTAATAAATACATGACTTAACTGGCCTACTTTTAAGTTTGCTAATCTACTTTGCTTTTCTGCTTTGTTTTAAAAAGGAATTCAACTTTATTTCTAATGCTTGCAATTATTACTTTTTAGGTTTTGCAGCTTTTATTGTCATTGTATGAAATATGGCTTATCCCTTTTCTTGTAATCTGCTCTAGTCTCTTCTATGGGAAAAAATAGATATTAAATAAAATAAATAGCTTTATATCAAAACTAAGAAAAATCTGGGTAAGGAAGTTTAAAGAGTAATGATCTTTCAATTCAGTAAGAAAGATGTCCTGAAAGACTTCCAATCGATATTAAATAATTTGATTTTATGATACTTTTTGACTGATTTTAACAAAGTAATGAAAATGCAAACTCTATTAATCATGTAGCTATTCCTATATCCACAGTTCTTCATACCAGTCTGTCTGTTCCTCTCCTCCAAATTAACCCTTGTATATTGCAAAGGTTGTGGTATGCATTGTTGCGATAGGCAACAATGCAAAACTCGCTTACTCACACCTCCAACTTTTCATGTTTCTTATGTTTATCTTTTATTTTTGATTGACACTACACAATTATGCATAAAGAAGTCTTTATTTATGCAAAGATTTCCCATGCAAATAGATCATGAATGCTTTCATATTTTCAATACAGTTGTATGTTCTGGTTTTGACTGCTTGAAGGATCAGAAGAATCCATGTCCTCCGAGCTCCAAATTCATATTGTCCTTGCTGTTAAAGTGTTAATTATATCATCTTGTGATATGTGTAAACAACACTTTGCTACTATTTAACCATTGCTTCTTGCGTGTTTTTCAATAATCCTGAATTCTGATCCTGTACATGTTAATCAATGTACTTTCTTTCCTGCTTACTTTTGTGATACACAGAAGACCAGTAACACTTTCCAATTTTAGTTGTTTTAATATTAAGGTCTATTAATAACATTCTAATGGAGAGTCAAACGGATAGGGCTGTGAAGGTGCACACACACACACACACACACACACAGAGAGAGAGAGAGAGAGAGAGAGAGAGAGAGAGAGAGAGAGAGAGAGAGAGAGAGAGAGAGAGAGAGAGAGAGAGAGAGAGAGAGAGAGAGAGAGATGTGAATTTGAAAAAAATAGCAGTTGCCTTCAAAATAAAAGCAATGAAGTTGTATTGCATGCATGGTATATTTACATTTGATTACTGCTTTCTGATTGACCTCACATGAGCCAGACAGGGACAGACAAAAGCCCAGATGTGGGCTGAGGACCACAAAATGCCCAGGTTTGCACTAAACAATGGCTTATGAAAAAATTATAATTTAATTTGTAACTCCAATCTCAAAACTAATAAAAGCTATAATTCAGGAGTAGAATTGCATCTAAAATATCTCAGCACAGTCTTGGGTATTTGCTTCGGTGTTATCTTGCTATCAGGGAACTTTATACTGGAATAAATGTACTTTAGTGACGAAGTAGTACATTTTACTAAAGTGAAATAAAAATTCCTTTTTTTCTACAAATGTTCAAGCCTTGCTCTCTTCTGTAATACTATGGAAAAAATATTTAAGGGACATTAGTCATCTTTCATGTCAATTATAAATTTTGTTATCCAAAAGAAATGTATATTTTGGGGGAAGGGAGGAGAGTAGAAGTCTGATGGAAGTCTTAGATAAAGCATAGGTTTTCCAGATGTTTATATTCCAATATGGCAAGAATAGCTATTTAGTCCAATAGCTTCTTGAAAGTCAAATATCCCTTGCTCTAACTCTAGAGTTCAACATAGTGAGATCAGAAACAATTGTTAAGATAGATATATCTTATTTTTGGTGTGAGATGAATATTATTTTACAATTGAGACTGTGATGCAATCCAATCGTACAGAAAGATTTTTTTCCCAGCCTGCACAGTAATTTGTCTCCTTAAGAAAGCTAGTATATCTGTGAAACAGAAAATTGAATTGGCAAGTCTGTAGGGAGCTTATTTTAAAGCCAGAAAAACAAAACTATCAGGTTTTGCCTCTATTACATTATTTGGTTCTTTTAAAATAGTTTTTTTCTGTTTTATGAAATGGAAGATTTGGTTAAACCAATGTCTTATGAACTAAAGTTTTCACCTGCAAAATTAAAGATTAGTTTAACCATGGCACTTAAATCAGTAGGAATTCTATGAATTGCATCCAGAATTCAATCATACTTAGACATACTGAAATCAATGGAACTTAACATTAATCATTTTTATAATGTGTCAACCCTAAATCTGTAGACTAGGTCATTGACTAGATTAATCCTTTTATTTATTTATTTATTTATTTTATTATATATATTTTTAACCCTGCCTTTATTATTTTATAAATAACTCAGGCTGGCAAACATTCCTAATACTCTTTTCCCCATAATAACCCTGTGAGGTGGCTTGGGCTGAGAGATAGTGATTTGCACAAAGTTACCTAGCCAGCTTTCATGCCTAAAGTGGGATTAGAACTCACCATCTCCTGGCTTCTAGGCCAGCACCTTAACCACTACAGAAAACTGGCTATATGAAATTTTAATCTTGTTCATTCTTAATTTATTTGCAGCTTTTGAATGTTGGCTGAGAATAGCTTGTTATTTTCTCTAATTGTACAGATTTATGAAATAAATATGGTTATTAGGTTTTAAATCTCTTCTAATTAAATCATGTTCCCACTTATCTATGTCTTATTTGTAAAGAGAGAAACTATTTCCTTTTTTTTAATTTATAAACTAATAAGCTTGTTATAAACTAATAAATTGCATCTTCAGAATGCAACTAACCAGATTATCTATTCTCACAGCAAGATAAATGATGGCAAGGCCAACGCTGAGCAGAGCAAGCAGAGCAAAACAGAGCAATGCTCTAGGAAAGCAAGTAGGGTAATATCTTTACTTTTAGCTTTGTCACATTGTTTTCTGTGTCTGGGTAAGGATGAAGTAGCATTGGTTCCTCTGTTTTTCTTTCATGGCTTAGAGTTCTGTTGAAGCACTTGCCCTCCTGCATTCAAGATGCTGTTCTTGCCGCCATACTATTCAAGATCAAGCCCAACCATATTTGATGCACATAAAAATGAATGTGTGAGCAGACTGGAGCACTAGGCTTTCTGAATTCTGTGGAAAAGCAATGAATGTTTTAAAAAGTTATTTGATTTGGGGAGAGACCTATCTTACCAGTCAGCATTGTATATAAACTGGCATATACTGTAGATTTATAGTACAATATAAGATGTATCAAGGGAAATTAAACTGTACTTTTATTTGCACCTTTTTTTTTTTTCAATATAAAATTTTATTGTTTTCATCATAAAAAAAAAGAAATACATCACAGATATTACACAATGTTATATCCCATCCCCCCACCCCCCGGACTTCCCAAACCAAACCTAGGCTAATATTCAAATACAAGTAAACAAATATTAATATCTCTAACTCCAAACTCTAAACTTAAACAATCCATCTCCTCC